>NC_056749.1:38928906-39183906 GCF_019279795.1 Protopterus annectens
ATATATATATATATATATTACATATATACAGTGTGATAATCTATATATCTATATATATATATATATATATATATATATATATATATATATATATATATATATATATATATATATATATATATATATATAAATTACATATATACAGTGTGATAATCTATATATATATATATATATATTACATATATACAGTGTGATAATCTATATATCTATATATATATATATATTGCATATATACAGTGTGATAATCTATATATCTATATATATATATATATATATATATATATATATTACATATATACAGTGTGATAATTTATATATCTATATATATATATATATATATTACATACATACAGTGTGATAATCTATATATCTATATATATATATATATATATATATATATATTACATATATACAGTGTGATAATCTATATATCTATATATATATTACATATATACAGTGTGATAATCTATATATATATATATATATATATATATATATATATATATATATATATATATATTACATATATACAGTGTGATAATCTATATATCTATCTATATATATATATATATATATATATATATATATATATATATATATATATATATATATATATTTGGGTTCACTTCAATTCACTGAACTTTCAATTCACTGACTTTCATTTCACTGACACCATTTCACTGAAATTCATTTCACTGAAACTTCATTTCACTGAAACTTCATTTCACTGACAAGTATTATTACAAAGTAAATGGAATATGCCCCCTTCCCCACTGTAGTGCAACCCTGGAGTTAGAATATATAGTTAGGGGGTGTAAAGCAGCCCCCACTTACTTTTACTAAGCAATATTATATCAAAACGTAAGAATATCATATGAAATGAAGTGGGGGTCTGTGCCCCCCACATCCCCCGATGTGGGGGGCTCTGCCCCCCCCCCCCCCCAACTATATATTCTAACTCCAGGGTCGCACTACAGTGGGGAAGGGGGAATATTCCATTTTATTGCGAATAATAGTTGTCAGTGAAATGAACTTTCAGTGAAATGAATTTCATTGAAATGAATTTCAGTGAAATGGTGTCAGTGAAATGAAAGTCAGTGAATTGAAAGTTCAGTGAACTGAAGTGAACCCATATATATTACATATATACAGTGATAATCTATATATATATATATATATATATATATATATATATATATATATATATATATATATATATTACATATATACAGTGTGATAATCTATATATCTATATATATATATATATATATATGGTTCTACCTGACTTCGTCGACACGCCGGAACATCGACAGCGAAATCGGAAGCCGCAGAAGAGCGAAGTGCAGAAGACCGACGCCGACGGGACCCAGAAGATCGACAGTGCAGAAGACCGACCGACGGATGAAAGCACCGGCGCTGAGGATGCCGAAATGGGAAAAGGCTGTGTAAGTATCGAAAAGACGGACGTTAGGGTGCAGTAAGGTAAGTGTGGATAGGGGTGGGTTAAGTGAGTTAGGGTTAGGAGGCGGGTCAGGTAAGTGTAGTGAATGTGTTTGGGTTAGGGGCGGATAAGGAGTTAGGTTAGGAGCGGTCAGGTAAGTGTGTAGTGATTGTGTTTGGGTTAGAGGCGGATAAGTGAGTTAGGGTTAGGAGCCGGTCAGGTAATAGTGCGGTAGGGACGGACCTTAGGGTTAGGGTTTGGGTCAGGGTTGTAGGTAGTTGTGTATGTGAGGTTTAGTGTGGGTTTGCAGGGCTTTTGGTGTGCTTGTGTTGTGTATGGTTTTTGGATGGGGAATGTGTTTTGTTTGGTGATTGAGGCCTGTGAACTGTATAAGGTTTGTGTTTTGTGTACTGTCGGTTATTTCGTTGTCGCGTATGTGAATTTTCGTGTTTTGGTACTGTCGGTTATGTGGTTTCGGTGATTGCGTTGTCGGTGTTTTGGTGTTTCGGTGAAGTCAGGTAGAACCATATATATATATATATTACATATATACAGTGTGATAATCTATATATCTATCTATATATATATATATATATATATATATATATATATATAACATATATACAGTGTGATAATCTATATATCTATCTATATATATATATATATATATATTACATATATACAGTGTGATAATCTATCTATCTATATATATATATATATATATATATATATATATATATATATTACTTATATACAGTGTGATAATGTATATATCTATATATATATTACATATATACAGTGTGATAATCTATAAATCTATATATATATATATATATTACATATATACAGTGTGATAATCTATATATCTATATATATTACATATATACAGTGTGATAATCTATATATCTATATATTTATATATTACATATATACAGTGTGATATAAAGTGTGTGCATGTGTGTATTTGTTTGTGTATGATGAAATGTTTGATCACTAATATCAAATATACATCACAGCTGAAAGATTTGCAAAAAGAGTAAAAAACTAAAACTTTTTTTTTTGCAAGAGCCAAACTCCACAGCACTTCACATACCAGCTGCAAGATTGCACTGCAGTGGGGAAAGGGCAAATTCACAATTTATATAAAATCAATATCACAATAAAAAATATAATAAATACTAACCTAACCTCAAAAGCAATTTTTGGATTATATTGCCAATACCACCGTTTTTTTAATTTACCAGTAAAGTTAGTCATGTGAAATTAGAATATTATGATGTGGCTATTAGCAAGAGCAATGGTTGTTATAAATCTGAGGTGTTTAGGAAGGACACGTACTCAAATTCCTTCATTCATTTTCACATTGCCCACCCATTAACATAAGAAATGAGTATTGTAACGGGTCAGTTTGTCAGGATCAGTTGGATGACCTCTGATGAAGTTGATTTTGAAGTGCAATGTCCTTTATTAATCAACATGTTTAAAGATAGGGTCTATCCAGTCCAGCTGATAGATGAGACATATAACGAGGTGAAACAGGGATGTGTTGACAATTTTAGCCCAGTTATAGGTAAGGAGTTTACCACAGGAGCTGAGAATTTAGACAACACTAGTTTGCCCAGCAATTTTGAACTAGCCTTAGTAACTGAATTCAATGGGGATGCCTGTGTTGTTAAAAATATTCTGGAAAAGGAATGGAGCAGGTTCTGTAGTCTAACAGATCTTAGTGGATTGTTAGCGTCCCATTTAAATGTATTTTTAGGAAAGGACAGAATTTGAAGGAATTGCTGGAACATAAAACTCATGTTGTTTCAAAATGGGGCAAAGTAGCAACATTTAAATGTGGTAGATGCTCCTAATGTCGTTATATTAAGAATGATGGCAATGTAGATCTGGAAGCTAGGAACCAATTGATTCATGGTAAATCACACACTACATGTGACTCCAAAGAGTTGGTATATTTGGTAAACTGTGTACAGCATTCTATGTCAGAAAGACCAAAAGGAAGTTAAAGCAGAGAATATATGAACACGTTAATAATATGACAAATAAGAACAATAGGAATGTCTTATACCGACACAGTTTACAATGTCCAAGGGCAAATGTCCCTGTGGATGTCGGGGGGGGGGGGTTTGGGAGGCTTGTATTGAGTATAGGAAGTTGTACTGGCACCTCGTCCTAGAGTCAAACAAACCCCCAGGCTTGAACTACAATGTTTCTTTAGCCCCTGTACTTAAAATGAGGTCAGCAATATTGTAGAGTTTTGCAACTCCAAGCTTATTAATGTTGTATGATATTGTTTCAAAATATCACAGTATTTTACAAAGGTATTTTATGATTATTATTTTATGATTACTACTTTACATATAATTTTTATATTTATATTTAACATTATTTCCTTCCCACGGATTTCCTGTGTTGATGTATGCAATTACTGACTTTGCCCACAAGGTGGTGTTATTGCTATTGAACTATATGCTAGATCTAATAGTTTACCTTCATGTAGCGTTATGCACATGGGCGAACAGCAAATGTGCGAAAGAACGTTTGTAAATTGAACGTAAATAGGTTTGAATGTGCAATGAGCGAATGCACAGTGACATTCGCTCATTGCAGATTCGGCATTTTGGGGTGGATTGTACTATAGTGGGGATCTGAAAATGGTCCCTTTCCCCACTGTAGTGTGATCTCGGAGTTAGAATATTAAAGTAGGGGGTGTAGGGGTGCAGCCTCCCACATGGGGGGTGCAGGGGGGCTTGCCCCCTTCTTTTGAAGTTTATTACATTTTTATTTCGACATTTATGTTCGAAAATCAGTGAATCTGCTTTTCAATTTGTTCATTTTTGAACATTAGAAACTGTCACGGTTTTGGTTTTTTGAGAGTTACGGTTTGCTCATATAAGCATTACGAGTGTATTCGCTGTTGTAAAGGTAAACCAGATGTAATGAATTGTATTCTTTTTTAATGATTTTTAAATAAATCTGGGTTTAGATTGTTTAACTTATTTTAACAATACTGAAACAATATTCATTTTATAGTTTTATGACTACTCAGCTATTAAATAAGGTAGTTTACTTAGTGGGATGATTACAGTGTGAAATAACAGTATGGTTGAATTTTAATATTCGATTAGTGCTGTTTGGCTATTGGATGTCTTAAACTGATGTGACTATAAAAGTTATCATTAATCGCATGGATGAGTTGTCATCTGATTTTGTAAGCAAAGATGTGGGAGTGTTTGTGTTTTTCCTGCCTGTGTGCTTTTCGTGTGTATCCGTTTGAGTTGGTGCTTCTGTTTACTGGTGACATTTTACCATGTTATTTCCCTTTTGGCTTGATTACACTTACAGTTTCTCTTACTTTGAAGGTGTGAAATTGTCATGCACCATAGGTTTAGATGTTCATAGGTAGGTACTAGACTATGGCCCTAGGGCCCATACAAGCCTAAAAAAATGTACCCTGGCTTTCGCCACCCAAGAATTATTTTCCTGTGTCCTGTCGAGCAGAGCCACAGAAGTGATCCCAGGGTGAATTTCCCATTTCCCATCAATCATCAAGATTTTCTTGAAGAGTGCTAATGAGAGCTCTGTTTGACACGATAGGTAGTTTGTTCCAGAGTATGGGAAGTCTTTGGGACAGGAATCTATCCCTCCAGCATGTTCTGTTTATTGTGGTGACAAGGTTTAGGTCCCTAGAGCATGTAGCTCAGACGGATTGGGATTTCTTTAAGTGGAGCATGTCCAACAGCTCTGGGTTTGACATAGCTTTGTATATTAGGCGAGATCGCCTCGAGTAGGCTGATATCGATGGAGTAAAGCTGTAGTTTTTTGAGACGGTCTGCATAGGGCATCTGCTTGAGGCCAGTAATCCTCTTTGTGAGGTATTTCTGTGGTCTTTCCAGTTGTTGTAGATGTCTTGTGAGGTACATACCAAAAGGGGCATTGTGCTCTATAATGGGTCTAATGAGTGATGAGTAAAGGGAAACAATGATCCTCTTTTTTCTGGATGAGAATCCTTTTCTGATGAGATGAGCCATGTGAGAAGGTTTCCTGACCACTGCTGGTGATGTGATTATCGAAGGAGAGACTACTGTCCACCTGTGTCCCAAGGTCTCATCACATTTTCGAGTACATTAAGTAGACTACCAGCTATGTGGTAGTTCATGGGTACAGAGTGGGTTTACCAAGGGGATGACAATACACTTTTGGCATTGAGCTTCAGGCCATGGCTTTGACACCAGGTATCTGTCTCAGTGAGGCCTTTTGTAGTTGTGTCCACATCATTAGGAGTTTCGATTATGGCTCCTAGTTTGCAGTCATCTACAAACTTTGTTAGCCAAAGACCTTCTGTGTTGGCCTGCACTTCAGAGAAGTAAATACCAAACAGGAGAGGACCCAGGACTGAACCTTGTGGTACTCCACTTGTCACTGGTCTGATGTTGGATTTGGAATCCGCTTCCACTTTCACAGTGTGGGTTCTGTCATCCGTGAGCCAGTTAGCAACCTGCATCTTGTGACACCATAGGGATTTATACCTAGTTTAGTGAGCTTATCTATAATTCCAGAGTGGGGATGGTGTCAAAAACCTTGGCGAGATCTAGATAAGCTGTGTGAACCATTTACCCTCATTTATGGCTTTGGTGACTGCTTCAAAGAAGTCAATCAGGTTTAGGAGACATGATCTGCCTTTTACAAATCAGAAACTGGGACAATTTGGTTTTTGGAGATTACCAATGTCTTTGTTTATGAGTTCCACAGCTAATGATACGTTCCATGGCCTTGCAGACCAGGCTCATCAGGCTAATGAATTGGTAGTTCCCAGTCTGTAAGTGGCGTCCCCGCCTTTGTGGAGTGGGGATAACCGTTGCAGTGCGCCATTCAGTGGGTACAAAGTTCTGAGGTGAGGCTATGATTGAACATAGGTACTTAGAGTAGGGTGCCAGTTCATTCTGCAGTTCATCTTGAAAGCAGCGCAGCCTCGGATATTGTCAGAGTCCCATGGATGATGTGTTCTTAGCTTTGGAGAGTGTGTTTTACCTGTGCTGCCGTGATTATAGGAACTTTGCATTCTTCTGGTATAGAGATGGGCCTTCTAGGGGGTGAGAGGGGGGTAAAGTTAGCACTGAGCCTATCTGGCTGGGATGATGGCAATATCAGTTGGTTCTGTATGTTTAAGTGTCATTGTGCTGTAACTCAGAGCAGATCTAGATATGTTCCCATTTAGGACTTCTTGACATAGCTATATAGAATGCTTTGTGGTTGTCTTTAGAGTCAGTGGCAATTTTGTTTTTAACGTAACTAAGCTTTGGAGGGATTTTTATGAGGATCTCAGCTTCTTACTGAGGTTGACCAGGGGAGTTCCTCCAGTCATGGGATTTCTCTTTTTGCAACAGTTTCTTTCTTCTGTTGTAGAGGATTTGTTTTATGGCAGAGGACCACCAGATTTTTTTTTATAAGGGGGCCCTAGGGCCCATCAACCCCCAAAAAGTATGGTTTTCCCCGAAAATTTTTTCCCGGTTGGAAGACAATGTCCAGGGTAAATTTTTTTAAATTTTTAAGATTTTTTGAAAATCCCTTGGAGCTCTTGGGTTTGCTTTAAATGTCTGTTTGAGTATTTCCTGGGACAAATATTCCCCCCAAATGGTGTTTGTGGTGCCCGGGGAAGGTCCAAGCATTTGCTAGGGGATGATGGGTTTCCCCTTTTTTTGGGGTGTCCAAACTTGGGTTGCTGCCTTTTCATGTTGAGAAATGGTCTGAACTCTTGGATGGCGAGTTTTACAGCCAGCATTTCTTTTTAGGTTGATGTGCAGGTGAAGTTGATCCTGGAGTCCACAATCCTTGCACGCATTTGTCCAGCATGTGGGCCCCATCCTAGGTCTGAAGCATCTGTTGTAATGCTCAAGCACTTGACATCTGTGAAGGGGAAGGGAAGGTGGCCTGGGTTGGAGGCATGCCTGGAGCCCACCATAGGAACTCCTGTTTAAACATGGAATTAGTGGGATTTCTGTTTTGAGGCTGTGCCTGTGTTGGGACCATAAATTCCGTAGAATTACCACTGTAGTTTTTCTCATATGTAGTCTGGCATATGGAACCAAAATTATGCATGATGCCATGAGAGCCCAAGGCCTGCAGAACTTTTCTTGCTGTTAATTTGTTCAGCTTTGTTAGTGACAAGAAATAAAGAGGAGTTCTTTTGTTTTTCTGTAGTTAGGAATGCCATTTTGTCTCACTGTGTCCAATTCAGCTCCCAAGAATGTCCTTGTTTGGGATGGTATCAGCCTTGACTTTTGTAGATTGACTGTGTATCCCAGTGCTTGTAGCAAGTAAATGACCCTTTGCAAATCTATTTGTCAACTTGCTTTTATTTGTCCCCTTGTAGCAGGCAGTCGTCCAGGTATGGGTAAATATGAATTCCCTGTAGTCTGCAGTATGCGATTACTGATGCCAGGCATTTTGTGAATACTCTGGGGCCAGTAGATAAGCCAAAAGGCAATGCTGAGAATTGATAGTGCTCTGATCCTGCAAAGAAATCTGAATTATCTTCTGCAGATTGGTCGAATAGGGACGTGCAGGTATGCCTCCTTGAGATCTAGAGTTACCAGCCAACCAACACTCCTTGCCCAGCATGGGAAGAAGTTGCTGTAGGGTCAGCATTTTGAATTTTGGGACAATGATGTATGTATTCAAGGTGGACAGGTCGAGAATTGGTCTCCAACTTTTTTCCTTTCTTGGAACTAGGAACAGTCTGGAGTAGAACCCCTTTCCTTGCTCTGCTGTAGGCACTTTTTCCACAGCTCTCATGTTTGCTAACTCCATTATCTGTTGTAAAGCTTCTGTTTTTTGATTTGGAGGTAGATTTGGCATTCCTCTTTTGACTGGTATAGTGTGGAAGTGGAATCGGTAGCCTTGATGTATAATTTGCAGAATCCACTTGTCTTTTGTTATATGGTGCCAGTTCTTTGCAAATAAAGTTAACCTTCCGCCTAGTGGAGCTGCTATTTGTTCCTGGTAGGCGGTTTTAGGAGTAAGTCACTGTGGCTGTGTGTTGAAGTAGTGGCAGTGGCTGTGCCTCTGTTGTTACCTTGCCACTGTAAGTCCTCTGTAGGCACTTCCTCTGGTTTTGGTTTCTGCCTCTGGAGAACGTCTATTCCTGCCCTTTGAAATCTTGTGGAGTCAGGAAAGGACCAATTCTTGGCAGGCAGTTCCTGCTAAACCTTGGGGAGTTGAACCTGCAGGAAATCTTTAACAGTTTGAACTGATTTTGCCTTTTCTTCCATTTTCTTCATAACCTGCTGGGCAGGTGCACCAAACAAACTTGTCTTATCCATAGGAGCATCTAACAATTTAGCTTTAACATGATCTGGTAGAGCTTGCTCCTTTAGCCATGCATGCCTTCTTATCCTGTGCCAGTCATGGCTGATCCTAAATGAAGCCTCCAGTGCATCATAGCCACATTTTAAGGAATGGTTACTAACCTGTTGTATATTATTTACCATTTCTAATACATATTTCTTATCAAGAGCTTCATCAGTGGTTAATTTTTTAGTTAACTGATCAAGCATAAACTCTTCGTATTGTATCATGTGAAACTGGCAGTTTAAAGCTCTAGCTGAGAGAGTAGCTGAAGTGTATACTTTTTTACCCCATCTGTCTAATGCCCTTGCTTCCCTTTCAGAAGGAGTAGGGTTTTAGCTATGGTTCGCGACAACTGCCTTGGGACCCTGGGATATAGTTTCTGGGTCTGCAAGGGGGGCCTTGTACAGGTGGTGATGAGTGTCAGGCACCCTGTAAAATCTGTCTGGTTTGGCAGGGGCTGGGGGTAATGAGTCTGGAGCAGAGCAGACATCATTAAAAGCGTCATCTACCACAGAAAGAACAGGAGGTATAGCTAAGGGCCTGTGTTGTGGAAGGTGTGAAAGGTTCTAAGTCTTTTTTAGGAATCTGAGAATTCTTGTTGCTGCCATTGGAAGTGCTCTGTACATGGCATGCAAAGGTTTCCCCAAAGGAGAATTCTTCTGGAGGAAGCAGCTGGAATGGATTCTTCAGCATCAGAATCCTCAAAATTGGAGAAAGGGGCCTCTGGCTGGTCAGTAATGTCTGATTCATCTGCAGAATCCTCAGGACACTGGCTCAGGGGCTCTGCCCTGGGTCTCTTATCTGGGGCTGAGAGGCCCTGTCTGGGTGAGATTGAGATCCTCCTAATTAAAGAAATCAAATCTTCTGCCAAGGTGAGCATTTGGGAACTAGAAGAGGGGCCTGGTTGGGGTGGTTTAACAGGCACTGATTTGGTAGTCTTGGCTGCTTTAGCCTGGCGAAGGCCTTAATGGACATGGCTGCTGGAGGCCTAGCAGCACCACGTGCTGGGAGTAGAGACATCCAGGAGAATGGTGTCTGATAAGTTAGTGGGTAAAGTTTCAGGGGCCGATTCAAGAATTGTAGCAGGGCCTCAAGTGTAGAGATAGATTGGCTGTACCTAGATCAGTTTTCGGTTTTTTTGGCGAAGGCGACACTCATGGTTTGCTTAAAGCGTGGTTTCAGCGGAAACCGCGGACCCGCAGTGTCGGTCTTCTTTGCGTTTTTGGCAGAAGGTGTAGTCGGAGGTTCCGGCGACATAATGTAAGCAAAGTCAGGACCCGAAAAACTGTTCTGCAAACTCCGACCGGCGCCTAAAGCGTTAAAACCGGTTGAAGGAAGCACAGGCGGAACAGGCTGCTACGTGCGTGGGGCTGGGCCTAAACAAGGCGGACAGTAAGAATGGAAATCTTTGCCAGGTATTTGTTTCCCACAGGTTAAACAATTATTAACTTTTCTGACATCGGCTGAGGCGAAAAGAGTCTAGCAGGTGCTTAGCTTTAGAAGTCTTGAGTAGTATTCGGTGAGAAAATCTGGATCCGACAAACGCACTTGCGAACAACTTCTGCTTGGTATGCAGCAAGAAAGACTGAGGAAAATGGCGTGACTGATGCCTTTATACCCGAGTCCAACAGAGATGGCGTGGATGAAGAGCGACATCAGCTGAGCGGACCGGACTTTGGAATCCGGCCGACTGACGGGCTGCCTGACGACAGGACAACCCAGCTGTTATGACTGCAGATGCATCCATGAAGGACATCCAATTGATTCATGGTAAATCACACACTACATGTGACTCCAAAGAGTTGGTATATTTGGTAAACTGTGTACAGCATTCTATGTCAGAAAGACCAAAAGGAAGTTAAAGCAGAGAATATATGAACACGTTAATAATATGACAAATAAGAACAATAGGAATGTCTTATACCGACACAGTTTACAATGTCCAAGGGCAAATGTCCCTGTGGATGTCGGGGGGGGGGGGTTTGGGAGGCTTGTATTGAGTATAGGAAGTTGTACTGGCACCTCGTCCTAAGTCAAACAAACCCCCAGGCTTGAACTACAATGTTTCTTTAGCCCCTGTACTTAAAATGAGGTCAGCAATATTGTAGAGTTTTGCAACTCCAAGCTTATTAATGTTGTATGATATTGTTTCAAAATATCACAGTATTTTACAAAGGTATTTTATGATTATTATTTTATGATTACTACTTTACATATCATTTTTATATTTATATTTAACATTATTTCCTTCCCACGGATTTCCTGTGTTGATGTATGCAATTACTGACTTTGCCCACAAGGTGGTGTTATTGCTATTGAACTATATGCTAGATCTAATAGTTTACCTTCATGTGCGCGTTATGCACATGGGCGAACAGCAAATGTGCGAAAGAACGTTTGTAAATTGAACGTAAATAGGTTTGAATGTGCAATGAGCGAATGCACAGTGACATTCGCTCATTGCAGATTCGGCATTTTGGGGTGGATTGCACTATAGTGGGGATCTGAAAATGGTCCCTTTCCCCACTGTAGTGTGATCTCGGAGTTAGAATATTAAAGTAGGGGGTGTAGGGGTGCAGCCTCCCACATGGGGGGTGCAGGGGGGCTTGCCCCCTTCTTTTGAAGTTTATTACATTTTTATTTCGACATTTATGTTCGAAAATCAGTGAATCTGCTTTTCAATTTGTTCATTTTTGAACATTAGAAACTGTCACGGTTTTGGTTTTTGAAGTTACGGTTTGCTCATATAAGCATTCGCACGAGTGTATTTCGCTGTTGTAAAGGTAAACCAGATGTAATGAATTGTATTCTTTTTTTAATGATTTTTAAATAAATCTGGGTTTAGATTGTTTAACTTGTTTTAACAATACTGAAACAATATTCATTTTATAGTTTTATGACTACTCAGCTATTAAATAAGGTAGTTTACTTAGTGGGATGATTACAGTGTGAAATAACAGTATAGTTGAATTTTAATATTCGATTAGTGCTGTTTGGCTATTGGATGTCTTAAACTGATGTGACTATAAAAGTTATCATTAATCGCATGGATGAGTTGTCATCTGATTTTTATGAAAACGCAAAGATGTGGGAGTGTTTGTGTTTTTCCTGCCTGTGTGCTTTTCGTGTGTATCCGTTTGAGTTGGTGCTTCTGTTTACTGGTGACATTTTACCATGTTATTTCCCCTTTTGGCTTGATTACACTTACAGTTTCTCTTACTTTGAAGGTGTGAAATTGTCATGCACCATAGGTTTAGATGTTCATAGGTAGGTACTAGACTATCGGCCCTAGGGCCCATACAAGCCTAGCCAAAAAATGTACCCTGGCTTTCGCCACCCAAGAAAATTATTTTCCTGTGTCCCTGTCGAGCAGAGCCACAGAAGTGATCCCAGGGGTGAATTTCCCATTTCCCATCCAATCATCAAGATTTTTCTTGAAGAGTGCTAATGAGGAGCTCTGTTTGACATAGATAGGTAGTTTGTTCCAGAGTATGGGAAGTCTTTGGGACAGGAATCTATCCCTCCAGCATGTTCTGTTTATTGTGGTGACAAGGTTTAGGTCCCTAGAGCATGTAGCTCAGACGGATTGGGATTTCTTTAAGTGGAGCATGTCCAACAGCTCTGGGTTTGACATAGCTTTGTATATTAGGCAGAGATCGCCCCTGAGTAGGCGATATGCGATGGAGTAAAGCTGTAGTTTTTTGAGACGGTCTGCATAGGGCATCTGCTTGAGGCCAGTAATCCTCTTTGTGAGGTATTTCTGTGGTCTTTCCAGTTGTTGTAGATGTCTTGTGAGGTACATACCAAAAGGGGCATTGTACTCTATAATGGGTCTAATGAGTGATGAGTAAAGGGAAACAATGACCTCTTTTTTTCTGGATGAGAATCCTTTTCTGATGAGATGAGCCATGTAGAAGGATTTCCTGACCACTGTGGTGATGTGATTATCGAAGGAGAGACTACTGTCCACCTGTGTCCCAAGGTCTCATCACATTTTCGGCATTAAGTAGACTACCAGCTATGTGGTAGTTCATGGGTACAGAGTTTTTACCAAAGGGGATGACAATACACTTTTTGGCATTGAGCTTCAGGCCATGGCTTTGACACCAGGTATCTGTCTCAGTGAGGCCCTTTTGTAGTTTGTCCACATCATTAGGAGTTTCGATTATGGCTCCTAGTTTGCAGTCATCTACAAACTTTGTTAGCCAAAGACCTTCTGTGTTGGCCTGCACTTCAGAGAAGTAAATACCAAACAGGAGAGGACCCAGGACTGAACCTTGTGGTACTCCACTTGTCACTGGTCTGATGTTGGATTTGGAATCCGCTACTTTCACAGTGTGGGTTCTGTCCGTGAGCCAGTTGGCAACCCATCTTGTGACATAGGGATTTATACCTAGTTTAGTGAGCTTATCTATAATTCCAGAGTGGGGGATGGTGTCAAAAACCTTGGCGAGATCTAGATAAGCTGTGTGAACCATTTTACCCTCATTTATGGCTTTGGTGACTGCTTCAAAGAAGTCAATCAGGTTTAGGAGACATGATCTGCCTTTTACAAATCCAAACTGGGACAATTTGGATTTTGGAGATTACCAATGTCTTTGTTTATGAGTTCCACAATGATACGTTCCATGGCCTTGCAGACCAGGCTCATCAGGCTAATGGGGTGGTAGTTCCCGGGGTCTGTCGTGGCTCCCCCTTTGTGGAGTGGGATAACCGTTGCAGTGCGCCATTCAGTGGGTACAAAGTCTGAGGTGAGGCTATGATTGAACATGGTACTTAGGTAGGGTGCCAGTTCATTCTGCAGTTCATGTAGAACGCAGCCTCGGATATTGTCAGGTCCCATGGATGATGTGTTCTTGGCTTTGGAGAGTGTGTTTTTTACCTGTGCTGCCGTGATTATAGGAACTTTGCATTCTTCTGGTATAGAGATGGGCCTTCTAGGGGGTGAGAGGGGGGGTAAAGTTAGCACTGAGCCTATCTGCTAGGATGATGGCAATATCAGTTGGTTCTGTATATTTAGTGTCATTGTGCTGTAACTCAGAGCAGATCTGAATGTTCCCATTTAGATTCTTGACATAGCTATAGAATGCTTTGTGGTTGTCTTTAGAGTCAGTGGCAATTTTGTTTTCGTAACTAGCTTTGGAGGATTTTATGAGGGATCTCAGCTTCTTACTGAGGTTGACCAGGGAGTTCCTCCAGTCATGGGATTTTACTCTTTTTGCAACAGTTTCTTTCTTCTGTTGTAGAGTTTGTTTATGGCAGAGGACCACCAGATTGGCTTCCTTTTTTTGGAGGATAACATCTTGGTTCTATTATGGATAGCATGATCCATGCACTCGTGTAAGTGCTTATAAAGTGCATTTGTGTAGGATTCGGCAGTCATACCTCTATTGTCCGTCTGCATGGGTGTCATGAAGTTTGCCACTTCTGTCTTAAGAAGTGTGAAGTTGGCTTTGGAGAAGTTTTTTACGATGATTTCCCTAATTGGGGGTGGGGGTGGGATGTACATGTCTAGGCTGATTAGCTCGTGGTTGGATCTGACCAATGAGGAATTGACCTCTGGTGTGGAACACCGGTTTCCCATGTTGGTAATGACCAGGTCTAGGATATTGCTGCCCCTGGTCGGGGTGTGAATAAGTTGATCCAAGGTGTTGGAATTTATGAATTCTAGAAAATGTTGAGCAAAAGAGTTGGTACACGAGTAGTTTTCCCAGTTAATAGTGGGGTAGTTGAAATCACCCATTATTAGGGTGTTGGGTTGTACCCTAATACTTTCCAGTGTATCAAGAAATGAGGAGTGTGAGTCCTGGGGCATGGTGGGGTGTCTGTAGCAAGGTACAATTTGGATTGCGGTCTTGCCCAGAGTTAGTTGCACTTGGATAATCTCGGATGCATTATGCTGTGCAACAAGCCTAAAGGTGTGGATATCCTTAATGAATATGGACACCTCCACCTTTAGTGCTTCTTTCTGGGTTAGCTGGCCGAAAGGTGTGGTATGAATTGAAGCCTGGTAATGCAGGGGTGCTGTCTGGAGCTTTGAACCAGGTCTCTGTCACTGCACAGATGTCAGTGTTCTCCATTTTAAGGAGTGCCTCGAGTGAGTGCATTTTGAGGTTTAGACTTCTAGCATTGAGTAGCATTACCCTCAGATTTTACACCAAGTTGTAAATGTAGCATATGATTTCCTTATGGTTCATTGACCCATAATGATTGTAGCTATCTGAGTGCTGTGGTGTGTCATTTCATTAAAGTTTATTTTATTTCTCTTTTCTTTAAGTTAGTGCAGCCTTAGAGACAATGTATTTACAGGTTATGAGTGCGGAAGCAGGTGCCCTATGTTAGGAGGGTGAGGAGTGGAAGAGTGCTGCACATTTACGACTTTAACGTCTGTGTGATATTTTGTGATGTGAGTTTCACTTCTTATACTTTTTGTGTACTTTAAAGGCTTTATTTACGATGCTTTTCAGATGATCTCTAAGATTTTTGACTTGTCATTATAAACCCACCAAATATCCAGCATTAATTCATTCAATGAGCGTGAGTACTGAAATGAGGTGATTTTAATGTTTTCTGACAATTTTTAAGTGGAACGTGGCATATCAAATCAGATATGTATCTGTTTTGTTTTCTTCAGGTTAATTTTTTTGCCCCAAATATAGAACAGATGCATGTTGTAAACCACACAAGTGGAAGTGCCACAGATGAGAAGCGCAATGTCCTGGTGGAGAGTGCAAGGATAGCGAGAGGAAAAATCAGAGATTTGTCTGAACTTAGAGCAGCCGAGTTTCATGGTCTCATTATTCCAGGTGAGCACATTTACATGCAGGTAAGGAAGGTGTGACATTAATATGTACTTCGGCACAAACATTTTCTAAGACTGCATATGTATCTTCTAAAAACAGCTAAGTATTGTAATACCCAACTGTATGATTCATACCTCTTAAGGTTTCGTTTTTATGCACCAGGACAGACGTTACCACTGTGAGCCGTTTTGGGGAAGTTAGAGTAGGATTGTCGTTTTTATGCACCAGGACAGACGTTACCACTGTGAGCCGTTTTGGGGAAGTTAGAGTAGGATTGTCGTTTTTATGCACCAGGACAGACGTTACCACTGTGAGCCATTTTGGGGAAGTTAGAGTAGGATTGTCGTTTTTATGCACCAGGACAGACGTTACCACTGTGAGCCATTTTGGGGAAGTTAGAGTAGGACTGTCAGCTGGGCCTTTCTGTAAAACTGTTGGCATGGAAATTTCCATACACAGCTTCTCTTCTGTGGTATGCATCTGGCATGTCCACCACGACCAAGTCATCTGAGTTGACACTGTGGTTTCCTTTTGATATTTATTTATTTGTCTTTTGTTACAAATGGCTGGGGGCCCATTTTCAGTGGAGACCCGAGGAAAAAAGCTCCACATAAAGAACAACTTACAGAGTTTTGTATTTGCAATGCATTACATGCTAGACATTTACAGAGGTTTTATATTGCCATACATTATTTTAAAAAGACACACATAAGTTCTAGACATATCAGAACATGTACTTGGTAATGAGACAGCATACGTTAATGAGACTTAAACAATGCATATAAAAATAGTATAAATTTACAAGAAGTAGTAGCTTGCTGAGCAGTTAAAGAGGATAAACCTTGCAGTATAATTTTTTTTTTGGTACTACGTGGGCCGAGGTGGAGAAGGCATGAATAGTAAAAGGGAGTAGATAGGGGGGGTAGGAAGAAAAGTGAGGTGGGGTAAAGACAGGAAAACTGAGAGGGAGTAAATTAGCAGTGAAAGAGAGGGTGGGATGAGTATTAAATAGTGGAAGCATTAAGGATATGGTTAGGTAGAGTATTGCTGAGAAAGACAACTGGGGGAAACAGAGTGTTGGTGTTTAAGACAGTATAGATTAGGGTGATGAAGAACTATTGTATAGTGGAACAGTTGGGTGGTTAGCAGTTAGGTCAGGTGGTGACAGGTGCAGGAGTGGGAATTACCTAGGTAGTTATTCAGTTCTTTTTTGAAGAGAGGGGAGGAGTGGATAGACCATAAATTGCTGGGGAGGTTATTCCAGGTTTGAGACATAGAGCATTTATATAGTACTTTGCCTAGAGTTTTATTGGGTCTGTGGGTATCAAGAAGTTGTTGGTCAGTACCGCAAAGGATTCTGGTAGGTTTGTATATAGACAGGAGGGTAGACAAGGAAGGGCAGTCAGTAGATTTTTAGAGTAGAAAAGGTGTAATTTGAAGCTGAGAGAGTTGAAGCAATTGAAGGAAGTCATGTCATTGTAGTTTGAGGGCAAGGAAGTGGTGGGCTTTATGGGGGAGGTTGCAGGCAAATCTAGCTATCTGGTAGTAGGTTTGATTGAGTTTGGTTAAAAGATTTGCTCGCAGGTGGATAAATATAGGAGAAGAATAGAGTAGGAAGGGAAGGAGGTAGGCTTGACAAGGAGGTCCTAGAGAAAATTGATAAGAATTTTTTTCTTTCTGTACAATAGGCCTAATTTTTGAGTGGTCTTTTGGATGGATTGTTGGACATGAAGGTCAAATTTCAGGTTATTGTCTATTGTGACACCTAGAAGTTTGGTATGAGAGTCAGCATGAATGATTGTGTTGTCTGGGGAGGAGAGACTGAAGGATGCCTTAAGGTTGGCCATGGATTTTGGGAGGAAGAGTAGTCGCTTGGTTTTCTTTGGGTTAAGGATGAGATGATTATTGACAAGCTAGTTCTCTACAGTCTTAAATGAAGTTTGTGTAGGGTTATCGGACAGGGTAATAAGAGTTGAATCGTGAATATATCTTGTAGTGAAAGTTGGCATAATGGTTACTTTGTTTGCCTCCCATACACAGTGTACAAAGTTTGATCCTGACATCTGGCCGATACTTACATGTAGTCTTCATGTCCTGTCAATGTCTCTGTGGGGTTCCTCCACCTCCCAAACACATACCACATGTTTCCACATCAAACTCACAGAAGAATGGAAGAACGGAGATCTTGGGCAGTAGCAGCATAGAGTCTAGATGATTCCTATACAGGAAATAGCTGTATAGACCAACTGCTTTGAGCAGCTGCTGTGGTGAGCAGTATCCTCTCGAAAGGAGACTGTAGATCACAGACTGAGTACCATGTCAGGCCTCAAGCCTAGCCACACAACATAAAATTTGCCTCTAGGTGATTCAGTCATTTGACTAATGTCACCAAAAATGGGCACGGCTATTTGCCTATGATAAGTCTATTGAAGACCCAGCTTATGTCTGACCCACACCAAGGACCATGTTAATAGTGGGAGGAGTGTCCCTATTGGACAGTGTGTGCATGCCATAAAGCCCAGCAGCCCTGAGTCAATAAGTTACTGGCCAGTCGGTGTCCAGTTAACCAGCTTGGGTTACCTGGGATAGCTCTGTTCAGTGAAACCTGGACATAAAACCAGTCAACCTGACAAACATGAACTACGAATTGCCACGCTCAAGGTTCACTGGTGTGATGAGGCTTGGAAGTGGATGACATGATGGTGGGCAGGAGGCTGAATATCTTATGTATCCAGTAGACAAAGTGGAAGGGCAGTGCAGCAAAGCCACTTGGCTTGGGATCCAGAGACTACTAGTCAGGGAAAAGATAGGCTAGAAATGGGAATTGTGGTGATGAAGAGGCTTCGGAAGACAGAGAGGCGTGTCATTGGAATTATGCCAAGTATACTTGAAGCAAGTTTTGGGGTAAACACACCTCCTCTACATCCTTGTTGGGTCAGTGCACCAACATCACCCCTAATAAAATACCTTACAGTAAAGGAACTGTGTGTGTGTGTGTCTGTGTGTGTGTGTGTGTGTGTGTGTGTGTGTGTGTGTGTGTGTGTGTGTGTGTGTGTGTGTGTGTGTGTGTGTGTGTGTGTGTGTGTGTGTGTGTGTGTGTGTGTGTGTGTGTGTGTGTGTGTATATATACCGCAGTGGTGGTGCTGCGGTAGCGTTGTCGCCTCACAGTAAGATGTTGTCCAGTTCGATTCTCATATGGGAGTACCTGCCTTGAAGGTTGTGCATCAGGGCTGGTAACTCGGCACGTAAAAATCAACTACCAATCATTAGCGGTCTGGAGTTCCGCTGTGGCGACCCCTAATCGGGAAAAGCCGAAAAACACAAACAAATATATATATATATATATATATATATATATATATATATATATATATATATCTAAGTTTACTTCTGTTGTTTGAAAACACATTTCTTTAAAGAACAGATAGCCGATACCCACTTTAATGAAAGTGCACTTAACCTAAAGTTAACTGTATAACTAACACGATATATAAAAACAAGTATTGCTTCTTTACTTGCAGGTTGGGTAAACTTGAAGATATTTTGTACCCAAACAAAAGGACAGTTTCAGTCATAGCCAGATTTGGATTTGATTTACTCAAATTTGGTACAACCAGATATTACATCCTGCATTTTCTTATGCTGAAAGCATCTTATACAACTGACATTTTATTTGGGGAATGTGTGGTTGTGTAGTTTATAACTTTAAACTGAATATATTTCACTTGTAGGGATGTAATATGACTAATATAGTCCTCAGTGTCATTTGTCAGTATGAATAAGACAGTAGCATCTTTGCTGCTCACTGGCAGTTTTCATCATTAAAAGTTCTTTGTAGACACTTCAAGACTCTGTGTTCTCACAGTCCATTCTTGTTCTTTCGAAGAAAATCTTTCACGACTGTTTAACATAGAATGTAAGGTGAGTAAGTAAGAGTGAATCTTTTATACACAAGTGTTGCTATCTAGTCTAGCTCCAGATGCACCTGCCCCCAACTTTAATTAAACTGCAGCAAACTGTTACATTTATAGCAAGTAGTGCTACATTTTATGCCATAAATAGAGCAACACTTCAGTTCTGACTGCAAATAGGTTCATAGGTTCATAGGTAGGTACTAGGCTATCGGCCCAAGGGCCTACGTAAGCCTAGCCAACAAGGTTCCCTGGTTTACACCACCCAAGAAAGTTATTTTCCTGTGTCACTGTCGAGTAGAGACACAGAAGTGATCCCCGGGGTGTATTTCCTATTTCCCATCCACTCATCAAGATTTTTCTTGAAGAGTGCTAATGAAGAACTTTGCTTGACATAGATGGGTATCCTGCTCCAGAATATGAGAAGTCTCTGGGACAGGAATCTATCCCTCCAGCATGTCCTGTTTATTGTGGTGACAAGGTTTAGGTCCCTAGAGCGTGTAGCTTGGAGTGATTGGGATTTCTTTAGGTGTAGCATGTCCAACAGCTCTGGGTTTGACATAGCTTTATATGTTAGGCAGAGATTACCTCGGAGTAGGCAATATGCTATGGAGTAACGCTGGAGTATTTTGAGGTGGTCAGTGTAGGGCATTTGTTTGAGGCCAGTAATCCTCTTTGTGGTGTACTTCTGTGGCCTTTACAGCTGCTGCAGATGTCTTGTGAGGTACATTCCAAAAGGGGCGTTGTACTCTATAATGGGTCTAATAAGTGACGAGTAGAGCGGAACGATGACCTCTTTTTTCCTGGATGAGAACCCTTTTATGATGAGGTGTGCCATGTAGAAGGACTTCCTGACTACTGTGGTGATGTGACTATCAAAGGAGAGATTACTGTTCACCTGGGTCCCAAGGTCTCTTATCACACATTCGGTGTTAAGTAGATTGCTGCTTATGTAGTAGTTCATGGGTACAGAGTTTTTACCAAAGGGGATGACACTGTACTTTTTGACATTGAGCTTGTGGCCATGGCTCTGACACCAGGCATCTGTCTCAGAGAGGCCCTTCTACAGGATGTTCACATCATTTGGGGACTTGACTATGGTTCCTAGTTTGCAGTCATCTGTGAACTTCATTAGCCAGAGGCCTTCTGTGTTAGCCTGTACTTCAGAGAAGTAGATACCAAACAGGAGAGGTCCCAGGATGGAACCCTGTGGTACTCCACTTGTCACTGCTTTGAGGTCAGATTTGGAGTCTGCAACCTTTACAATGTGGGTTCTGTCAGTGAGCCAGTTGGCAACCCATCATGTGACGTAGGGATTTATACCTAGTTTAGTGAGTTTAGCTATAATTCCAGAATGGGGGATGGTGTCGAAAGCCTTGGCGAGGTCAAGATAGGCTGTGTGAACCACCTTACCCTCATCTACGGCTTTGGTGATTGCCTCAAAGAAGTCGATCGGGTTCAGGAGGCATGATCTGCCTTTCACAAACCTGAACTGGGTGGGATCCAGAGTTTAGAGGTTACCAATGTCTTGTTTATGAGTTCCATGATGATACGTTCCATGGCCTTGCAGACCAGGCTCGTCAGGCTAATAGGTCGATAGTTCCCGGGATCAGTGATGGCTCCCCCTTTGTGGAGTGGGATAACTGTTACTGTGCACCATTCAGTGCGCACAAAGCCTGATGTGAGGCTATTATTGAACATGGTGCTTAAGTGGGGAGCCAGTTCATTCTGGAAGTCCATGTAAAACACAGCCTGGGATGTTGTCCGGTCCCATGGATGCTGTTTTTTTGGCTTTAGAGAGTGCAGCTTTTACCTGCGTATTTGTGATTACAGGGACTCTGCATTCTTCCTGTATAGAAATGGGGCCTTTAGGGGGTGAGAGGGGGGTAAAGCTAGCACTAAACCTATCTGCCAGGATGTTGGCAATATCAGTTGGTTCTGTAATTTTCATGCCTGTGTGCTGTAACTCAGAGCAGATCTGGGTGTTGCCATTGAGATTCTTGACATAGCTATAGAATGCTTTGTGGTTGTCCTTGGAATTAGTGGCGATTTTGTTTTCATGGCTAGCTTTGGAGGATCTTATAAGGGATCTCAGCTTCTTACTGAGGCTGACCAGGGACCTCCTCCACTCATGGGATTTTACTTTCTTTTGCAACAGTTTCTTCCTTTTGTTGTACAATTTGTTTATGGCAGGGGACAACGAGATTGGCTTCCTTTTTTTGGAGGATAATGTCTTGGTTCTGTTTGGGATAGCATGATCCATGCACTCGTGTAAGTGCTTATAGAGTGCATTTGTGTGGGATTCAGCAGTTGTAACTATATTGTCCACCTGCATGGGTGTCATGAAGTTCACCACTTACGTCTTAAGAAGAATGAAGTTGGCTTTGGAGAAATTTTTTACTGTGATTTCCTTAATGGAGGGTGGGGGCGGGATGTGGATATCAAGGCTGATTAGCTTATGGTCAGATCGGACCAACGAGGAGTTGACTTCAGGTGTGGAACACCGGTCACTCATGTTGGTAATAACTAGGTCTAGGATATTGTTGCCCCTGGTGGGGTTGTGGATAAGTTGATCTAGGGCATTGGAGTTTATGAATTCCAGAAAGTGTTGAGCTAAGGAGTTGGTACATGAGTAGTTTTCCCAGTTAATGGTGGGGTAGTTGAAGTCGCCCATTATTAGGGTGTTTGGTTGAACCCTAATATTTTCCAGTACATCAAGAAAAGAGGAGTGGGAATCCTGGGGCATGGTGGGGGATCTGTAGCAAGCTACAATTTGGATTGCAGTTTTGCCCAGAGTTAGTTGCACTTGGATAACCTCAGATGCATTATGCTGAGCAATGAGCCTTGGAGGTGTGGATATCCTTAATGAATATGGACACACCTCTGCCTTTGGTGTTTTGGTCCAGGTTACATGGCCAAAAAGTGTGGTATGAGTTATGGCCTGGTAGTGCAGGGGTGCTCTCTGGAGCCTTGAACCAGGTCTCAGTCACTGCACAGATATCGATGTTCTCCATTTTAAGGAGTGCCTCGAGTGAGTGCATTTTGAGATTTAGACTTCTAGCATTGAGTAGCATTACCCTCAGTTTTTGCTTGCCTGTTCCTGTTATGGTGGTGAATTTGTTATTTGAACCCTGCCTAAAAAAGGCACTATAGGGGCAGCAAGAATCTTAGCCAGTATCAGGAATCCCTGGGGCAACAGGTGCAGGCCATCTGTGGCAAAGCATCATGGTCTTTTGACCATGTCATCCCAAGCAGAGAGATACTGGATCCCCTTAGAATGACACCAGAAGCTTAGCCAATTGTTGAAGTCAATCATTTTGTCCTTGTACTGTGGTAGCATTCTGGGCGATAGCAGAATGGAATGCTGTAAAATGCTGCAAAATACAATGCAAGTGTTCATTTCTGAATGCTGGTAAAGCAGTGAAGACCGATCAGCAACTGCAGATCATACCCCCTCCAACACCCTGTGCCCAGAACAGCTGTGCCTTCATCACCACCCCAGTTAAGTATAAGACATACATTCCTAATAACCCTCAGTTACATCTCAGACATTTCAAAGATTAGAACAGCAGCTCAATATCACTGAATGCAAAATCTCTCTGCTTAATATTGTAATGAAATGTTTTCTTTTGGACCCAATCTTCCCAATATTGTGCTTTCAAATCTAGTAGGAGTGAAATAAATGTGGTTCCAAGTCTTTGCCATGTCATCTTTTCTTTCGGTGGGAAAGCTAGCAACAGCAGAGATGTAATTTTACAGGTCAACAAAGACACTGACAATTTGCTTTCCATATTCATCTCCCTTTTCCTTGTTTTCATTGTTTTTTCTTTCCAAGTATGAACACCCTTATCTGACTGGCCATTGGATGAACCATAAATCATGAACACCCTTATCTGACTGGCCATTGGATGAACCATAAATCATGAACACCCTTATCTGACTGGCCATTGGATGAACCATAAATCATGAACACCATTATCTAACTGGCCATTGGATGAACCATAAATTATGAACACCCTTATCTGACTGGCCATTGGATGAACCATAAATCATAAACACCCTTATCTGACTGGCCATTGGATGAACCATAAATCATAAACACCCTTATCTGACTGGCCATTGGATGAACCATAAATCATAAACACCCTTATCTTACTGGCCATTGGATGAACCATAAATCATGAACACCCTTATCTGACTGGCCATTGGATGAACCATAAATCATAAACACCCTTATCTGACTGGCCATTGGATGAACCATAAATCGGAACACTATTTTACAATCATATTCCATTTCCCTTCTTACATTTAGCAAACCCTCCATTAGTGAAGCAAGATTCATTGTCATAAAGATTCATGTCTATATTCCACACCTACTAGCCTTGAAGACTTCTTATCCTGGTGTTCTTCCATATACTCACAAGAAACCCTTATTCTGTGGGATTTCAACCTAGATTGGTTCACCTGTATATCAGAACCACCAAAGAATCTAATAAATCTCCATGGCTACCAGCAGTTAGTCCAAATTTGAACTAGATGTGATAAATAATCTGAAAGGGAATCCATCCTTGACAGGGTCCTAACTAACCCCACATTGTACCCCCACACAGGCAGTCTACCAGACACCTTGTGACCACAACATAATATACCTTATACATAGTAGAACAAGCATGTGCAAAACCACTAACTATAAATCCACTAGAAACACAAAAAAATGTCTCTCCTGAGGTCCTCAATACTTTACTCTGTAACCTGTGACTGGACCCCCCTAAAAACCCTCCCACTTGACCAGGCTGCAGCATATTTTAACAAAACATTTCCACAACATCTAGACACTGCCTCTCCATTGTGCAAAATCAAGGTTAGAACCTCTACAAACTCCTGGCTCAGTAAAGAAACCAAACAAATCCTCAAGTCCAAAGACACTGCCTGGCTTTACTGTCAAAAACAAAGAAACACAAAGCCTAACTAAGTACCAAGAACTGAGCAGCCATGCAAAAAATGCATTAGGCTGGACAAAAAGTCCTACTACATGACATTACAAACTAAACACCAACACAACCCCCCAAAAATTTGGAAAAATGTAAACCATTTACTAAAATCCACCCAAAAGGCTACGCCCAAACCAACCACCCCTGACACTAAAGTTCCCATCGAAACACAATTCAACTCCCACTTTGTGAACTCAATTCTATCCTTAGTATCACAGGACAGTTCCTTCCTCACTATCCCCCAAACCAACCACCCTGACACTAAAGTTCCCATCGAAACACAATTCAACTCCCACTTTGTGAACTCAATTCTATCCTTAGTATCACAGGACAGTTCCTTCCTCACTGTTCGCCCCAAACCAAGCACCCCTGCCACCAAAGTTGCCCCTGAAAGACAATTGAACTCCCACTTTGTGAACTCAATTCTATCCTTAGTATCACAGGACAGTTCCTTCCTCACTACCCCCCAAACCAACCACCCCTGACACTAAAGTTCCCATTGAAACACAATTCAACTCCCACTTTGTGAACTCAATTCTATCCTTAGTATCACAGGACAGTTCCTTCCTCACTATCCCCCCAAACCAACCACCCCTGACACTAAAGTTCCCATTGAAACACAATTCAACTCCCACTTTGTGAACTCAGTTCTATCCTTAGTATCACAGGACAGTTCCTTCCTCACTATCCCCCCCAAACCAACCACCCCTGACACTAAAGTTCCCATCGAAACACAATTCAACTCCCACTTTGTGAACTCAATTCTATCCTTAGTATCACAGGACAGTTCCTTCCTCACTATCCCCCCCAAACCAACCACCCCTGACACTAAAGTTCCCATCGAAACACAATTCAACTCCCACTTTGTGAACTCAATTCTATCCTTAGTATCACAGGACAGTTCCTTCCTCACTGTCCCCAAACCAACCACCCTGACACTAAAGTTCCCATCGAAACACAATTCAACTCCCACTTTGTGAACTCAATTCTATCCTTAGTATCACAGGACAGTTCCTTCCTCACTATCCCCAAACCAACCACCCTGACACTAAAGTTCCCATCGAAACACAATTCAACTCCCACTTTGTGAACTCAATTCTATCCTTAGTATCACAGGACAGTTCCTTCCTCACTGTCCCCCCCCCAAACCAACCACCCCTGACACTAAAGTTCCCATTGAAACACAATTCAACTCCCACTTTGTGAACTCAGTTCTATCCTTAGTATCACAGGACAGTTCCTTCCTCACTATCCCCCAAACCAACCACCCTGACACTAAAGTTCCCATTGAAACACAATTCAACTCCCACTTTGTGAACTCAATTCTATCCTTAGTATCACAGGACAGTTCCTTCCTCACTGTCCCCCAAACCAACCACCCTGACACTAAAGTTCCCATTGAAACACAATTCAACTCCCACTTTGTGAACTCAATTCTATCCTTAGTATCACAGGACAGTTCCTTCCTCACTATCCCCCAAACCAACCACCCCTGACACTAAAGTTCCCATGAAACACAATTCAACTCCCACTTTGTGAACTCAATTCTATCCTTAGTATCACAGGACAGTTCCTTCCTCACTATCCCCCAAACCAACCACCCCTGACACTAAAGTTCCCATCGAAACACAATTCAACTCCCACTTTGTGAACTCAATTCTATCCTTAGTATCACAGGACAGTTCCTTCCTCACTATCCCCCAAACCAACCACCCCTGACACTAAAGTTCCCATGAAACACAATTCAACTCCCACTTTGTGAACTCAATTCTATCCTTAGTATCACAGGACAGTTCCTTCCTCACTATCCGCCCAAACCAACCACCCCTGACACTAAAGTTCCCCTCGAAACACAATTCAACTCCCACTTTGTGAACTCAGTTCTATCCTTAGTATCACAGGACAGTTCCTTCCTCACTATCCCCCCCCAACCAACCACCCCTGACACTAAAGTTCCCATTGAAACACAATTCAACTCCCACTTTGTGAACTCAATTCTATCCTTAGTATCACAGGACAGTTCCTTCCTCACTATCCCCCCCAAACCAACCACCCCTGGCACTAAAGTTCCCATTGAAACACAATTCAACTCCCACTTTGTGAACTCAGTTCTATCCTTAGTATCACAGGACAGTTCCTTCCTCACTATCCCCCCCAAACCAACCACCCCTGACACTAAAGTTCCCATTGAAACACAATTCAACTCCCACTTTGTGAACTCAATTCTATCCTTAGTATCACAGGACAGTTCCTTCTTCACTATCCCCCCCAAACCAACCACCCTGACACTAAAGTTCCCATTGAAACACAATTCAACTCCCACTTTGTGAACTCAATTCTATCCTTAGTATCACGGAACAGTTCCTTCCTCACTATCCCCCCCAAACCAACCACCCCTGACACTAAAGTTCCCATTGAAACACAATTCAACTCCCACTTTGTGAACTCAATTCTATCCTTAGTATCACAGGACAGTTCCTTCCTCACTACCCCCCCAAACCAACCACCCCTGACACTAAAGTTCCCATCGAAACACAATTCAACTCCCACTTTGTGAACTCAATTCTATCCTTAGTATCACAGGACAGTTCCTTCCTCACTATCCCCCAAACCAACCACCCTGACACTAAAGTTCCCATTGAAACACAATTCAACTCCCACTTTGTGAACTCAATTCTATCCTTAGTATCACAGGACAGTTCCTTCCTCACTGTCCCCCCAAACCAACCACCCTGACACTAAAGTTCCCATTGAAACACAATTCAACTCCCACTTTGTGAACTCAATTCTATCCTTAGTATCACAGGACAGTTCCTTCCTCACTATCCCCCCCAAACCAACCACCCCTGACACTAAAGTTCCCATTGAAACACAATTCAACTCCCACTTTGTGAACTCAATTCTATCCTTAGTATCACAGGACAGTTCCTTCTTCACTATTCCCCCCAAACAAACCACCCTGACACTAAAGTTCCCATTGAAACACAATTCAACTCCCACTTTGTGAACTCAATTCTATCCTTAGTATCACAGGACAGTTCCTTCCTCACTACCCCCAAACCAACCACCCTGACACTAAAGTTCCCATTGAAACACAATTCAACTCCCACTTTGTGAACTCAATTCTATCCTTAGTATCACAGGACAGTTCCTTCCTCACTATCCCCCCCCAAACCAACCACCCCTGACACTAAAGTTCCCATCGAAACACAATTCAACTCCCACTTTGTGAACTCAATTCTATCCTTAGTATCACAGGACAGTTCCTTCCTCACTATCCCCCCAAACCAACCACCCCTGACACTAAAGTTCCCATTGAAACACAATTCAACTCCCACTTTGTGAACTCAATTCTATCCTTAGTATCACAGGACAGTTCCTTCCTCACTATCCCCCCAAACCAACCACCCCTGACACTAAAGTTCCCATTGAAACACAATTCAACTCCCACTTTGTGAACTCAATTCTATCCTTAGTATCACAGGACAGTTCCTTCCTCACTATCCCCCCCAAACCAACCACCCTGACACTAAAGTTCCCATTGAAACACAATTCAACTCCCACTTTGTGAACTCAATTCTATCCTTAGTATCACAGGACAGTTCCTTCCTCACTATCCCCCCAAACCAACCACCCTGACACTAAAGTTCCCATTGAAACACAATTCAACTCCCACTTTGTGAACTCAATTCTATCCTTAGTATCACAGGACAGTTCCTTCCTCACTACCCCCAAACCAACCACCCTGACACTAAAGTTCCCATTGAAACACAATTCAACTCCCACTTTGTGAACTCAATTCTATCCTTAGTATCACAGGACAGTTCCTTCCTCACTAGCCCCCGCAAACCAACCACCCTGACACTAAAGTTCCCATTGAAACACAATTCAACTCCCACTTTGTGAACTCAATTCTATCCTTAGTATCACAGGACAGTTCCTTCCTCACTATCCCCCAAACCAACCACCCTGACACTAAAGTTCCCATTGAAACACAATTCAACTCCCACTTTGTGAACTCAATTCTATCCTTAGTATCACAGGACAGTTCCTTCCTCACTATCCCCCAAACCAACCACCCTGACACTAAAGTTCCCATTGAAACACAATTCAACTCCCACTTTGTGAACTCAATTCTATCCTTAGTATCACAGGACAGTTCCTTCCTCACTATCCCCCCAAACCAACCACCCCTGACACTAAAGTTCCCATCGGCACACAATTCAACTCCCACTTTGTGAACTCAATTCTATCCTTAGTATCACAGGACAGTTCCTTCCTCACTAACCGCGCCAAACCAACCACCCTGACACTAAACTTCCCATCGAAACACAATTCAACTCCCACTTTGTGAACTCAATTCTATCCTTAGTATCACAGGACAGTTCCTTCCTCACTATCCCCCCAAACCAACCACCCTGACACTAAAGTTCCCATGAAACACAATTCAACTCCCACTTTGTGAACTCAATTCTATCCTTAGTATCACAGGACAGTTCCTTCCTCACTATGCCCCCCAAACCAACCACCGCTGACACTAAAGTTCCCATTGAAACACAATTCAACTCCCACTTTGTGAACTCAATTCTATCCTTAGTATCACAGGACAGTTCCTTCCTCACTGTCCCCCTGAAACCAACCACCCCTGACACTAAAGTTCCCATTGAAACACAATTCAACTCCCACTTTGTGAACTCAATTCTATCCTTAGTATCACAGGACAGTTCCTTCCTCACTATCCCCCAAACCAACCACCCTGACACTAAAGTTCCCATTGAAACACAATTCAACTCCCACTTTGTGAACTCAATTCTATCCTTAGTATCACAGGACAGTTCCTTCCTCACTATCCCCCAAACCACCCTGACACTAAAGTTCCCATTGAAACACAATTCAACTCCCACTTTGTGAACTCAATTCTATCCTTAGTATCACAGGACAGTTCCTTCCTCACTATTCCCCCAAACCAACCACCCCTGACACTAAAGTTCCCATTGAAACACAATTCAACTCCCACTTTGTGAACTCAATTCTATCCTTAGTATCACAGGACAGTTCCTTCCTCACTATCCCCCCCAAACCAACCACCCCTGACACTAAAGTTCCCATTGAAACACAATTCAACTCCCACTTTGTGAACTCAATTCTATCCTTAGTATCACAGGACAGTTCCTTCCTCACTATCAACCCCAAACCAACCACCCTGACACTAAAGTTCCCATTGAAACACAATTCAACTCCCACTTTGTGAACTCAATTCTATCCTTAGTATCACAGGACAGTTCCTTCCTCACTATCCCCCCAAACCAACCACCCCTGACACTAAAGTTCCCATTGAAACACAATTCAACTCCCACTTTGTGAACTCAATTCTATCCTTAGTATCACAGGACAGTTCCTTCCTCACTATCCCCCAAACCAACCACCCTGACACTAAAGTTCCCATCGAAACACAATTCAACTCCCACTTTGTGAACTCAATTCTATCCTTAGTATCACAGGACAGTTCCTTCCTCACTATCCCCCAAACCAACCACCCTGACACTAAAGTTCCCATTGAAACACAATTCAACTCCCACTTTGTGAACTCAATTCTATCCTTAGTATCACAGGACAGTTCCTTCCTCACTATCCCCCAAACCAACCACCCTGACACTAAAGTTCCCATCGAAACACAATTCAACTCCCACTTTGTGAACTCAATTCTATCCTTAGTATCACAGGACAGTTCCTTCCTCACTATCCCCCCAAACCAACCACCCTGACACTAAAGTTCCCATTGAAACACAATTCAACTCCCACTTTGTGAACTCAATTCTATCCTTAGTATCACAGGACAGTTCCTTCCTCACTATCCCCCAAACCAACCACCCTGACACTAAAGTTCCCATTGAAACACAATTCAACTCCCACTTTGTGAACTCAATTCTATCCTTAGTATCACAGGACAGTTCCTTCCTCACTATCCCCCAAACCAACCACCCCTGACACTAAAGTTCCCATTGAAACACAATTCAACTCCCACTTTGTGAACTCAATTCTATCCTTAGTATCACAGGACAGTTCCTTCCTCACTATCCCCCAAACCAACCACCCTGACACTAAAGTTCCCATTGAAACACAATTCAACTCCCACTTTGTGAACTCAATTCTATCCTTAGTATCACAGGACAGTTCCTTCCTCACTATCCCCCCAAACCAACCACCCTGACACTAAAGTTCCCATTGAAACACAATTCAACTCCCACTTTGTGAACTCAATTCTATCCTTAGTATCACAGGACAGTTCCTTCCTCACTATCCCCCAAACCAACCACCCCTGACACTAAAGTTCCCATTGAACACAATTCAACTCCCACTTTGTGAACTCAATTCTATCCTTAGTATCACAGGACAGTTCCTTCCTCACTATCCCCCAAACCAACCACCCCTGACACTAAAGTTCCCATTGAAACACAATTCAACTCCCACTTTGTGAACTCAATTCTATCCTTAGTATCACAGGACAGTTCCTTCCTCACTATCCCCCCAAACCAACCACCCTGACACTAAAGTTCCCATCAAACACAATTCAACTCCCACTTTGTGAACTCAATTCTATCCTTAGTATCACAGGACAGTTCCTTCCTCACTATCCCCCAAACCAACCACCCTGACACTAAAGTTCCCATTGAAACACAATTCAACTCCCACTTTGTGAACTCAATTCTATCCTTAGTATCACAGGACAGTTCCTTCCTCACTATCCCCCAAACCAACCACCCTGACACTAAAGTTCCCATTGAAACACAATTCAACTCCCACTTTGTGAACTCAATTCTATCCTTAGTATCACAGGACAGTTCCTTCCTCACTATCCCCCAAACCAACCACCCCTGACACTAAAGTTCCCATTGAAACACAATTCAACTCCCACTTTGTGAACTCAATTCTATCCTTAGTATCACAGGACAGTTCCTTCCTCACTATCCCCCCAAACCAACCACCCTGACACTAAAGTTCCCATTGAAACACAATTCAACTCCCACTTTGTGAACTCAATTCTATCCTTAGTATCACAGGACAGTTCCTTCTTCACTATCCCCAAACCAACCACCCTGACACTAAAGTTCCCATCGAAACACAATTCAACTCCCACTTTGTGAACTCAATTCTATCCTTAGTATCACAGGACAGTTCCTTCCTCACTATCCCCAAACCAACCACCCTGACACTAAAGTTCCCATTGAAACACAATTCAACTCCCACTTTGTGAACTCAATTCTATCCTTAGTATCACAGGACAGTTCCTTCCTCACTATCCCCCCAAACCAACCACCCTGACACTAAAGTTCCCATTGAAACACAATTCAACTCCCACTTTGTGAACTCAGTTCTATCCTTAGTATCACAGGACAGTTCCTTCCTCACTACCCCCCCCCAAACCACCCACCCTGACACTAAAGTTCCCATTGAAACACAATTCAACTCCCACTTTGTGAACTCAATTCTATCCTTAGTATCACAGGACAGTTCCTTCCTCACTATCCCCCAAACCAACCACCCTGACACTAAAGTTCCCATTGAAACACAATTCAACTCCCACTTTGTGAACTCAATTCTATCCTTAGTATCACAGGACAGTTCCTTCCTCACTATCCCCCCAAACCAACCACCCTGACACTAAAGTTCCCATTGAAACACAATTCAACTCCCACTTTGTGAACTCAATTCTATCCTTAGTATCACGGGACAGTTCCTTCCTCACTATCCCCCCAAACCAACCACCCCTGACACTAAAGTTCCCATTGAAACACAATTCAACTCCCACTTTGTGAACTCAGTTCTATCCTTAGTATCACAGGACAGTTCCTTCCTCACTGTCCCCCCGAAACCAAGCACCCCTGACACTAAAGTTCCCATCGAAACACAATTCAACTCCCACTTTGTGAACTCAATTCTATCCTTAGTATCACAGGACAGTTCCTTCCTCACTATCGCCCCCAAACCAACCACCCCTGACACTAAAGTTCCCATTGAAACACAATTCAACTCCCACTTTGTGAACTCAATTCTATCCTTAGTATCACAGGACAGTTCCTTCCTCACTATCCCCCCAAACCAACCACCCTGACACTAAAGTTCCCATTGAAACACAATTCAACTCCCACTTTGTGAACTCAATTCTATCCTTAGTATCACAGGACAGTTCCTTCCTCACTATCCCCCAAACCAACCACCCTGACACTAAAGTTCCCATCGAAACACAATTCAACTCCCACTTTGTGAACTCAATTCTATCCTTAGTATCACAGGACAGTTCCTTCCTCACTATCCCCCCAAACCAACCACCCCTGACACTAAAGTTCCCATGAAACACAATACAACTCCCACTTTGTGAACTCAATTCTATCCTTAGTATCACAGGACAGTTCCTTCCTCACTATCCCCCCAAACCAACCACCCTGACACTAAAGTTCCCATTGAAACACAATTCAACTCCCACTTTGTGAACTCAATTCTATCCTTAGTATCTGGGACAGTTCCTTCCTCACTATCCCCCAAACCAACCACCCTGACACTAAAGTTCCCATCGAAACACAATTCAATTCCACTTTGTGCACTCAATTCTATCCTTAGTATCACAGGGCAGTTCCTTCCTCACTAACCCCCAAACCAACCACCCCTGACACTAAAGTTCCCATTGAAACACAATTCAACTCCCACTTTGTGAACTCAATTCTATCCTTAGTATCACAGGACAGTTCCTTCCTCACTATCCCCCCCAAACCAACCACCCCTGACACTAAAGTTCCCATTGAAACACAATTCAACTCCCACTTTGTGAACTCAATTCTATCCTTAGTATCACAGGACAGTTCCTTCCTCACTACCCCCCAAACCAACCACCCCTGACACTAAAGTTCCCATTGAAACACAATTCAACTCCCACTTTGTGAACTCAATTCTATCCTTAGTATCACAGGACAGTTCCTTCCTCACTATCCCCAAACCAACCACCCCTGACACTAAAGTTCCCATTGAAACACAATTCAACTCCACTTTGTGAACTCAATTCTATCCTTAGTATCACAGGACAGTTCCTTCCTCACTATCCCCCAAACCAACCACCCTGACACTAAAGTTCCCATGAAACACAATTCAACTCCCACTTTGTGAACTCAATTCTATCCTTAGTATCACAGGACAGTTCCTTCCTCACTATCCCCCAAACCAACCACCCCTGACACTAAAGTTCCCATGAAACACAATTCAACTCCCACTTTGTGAACTCAATTTCTATCCTTAGTATCACAGGACAGTTCCTTCCTCACTATCCCCCAAACCAACCACCCCTGACACTAAAGTTCCCATTGAAACACAATTCAACTCCCACTTTGTGAACTCAATTCTATCCTTAGTATCACAGGACAGTTCCTTCCTCACTATCCCCCCAAACCAACCACCCCTGACACTAAAGTTCCCATTGAAACACAATTCAACTCCCACTTTGTGAACTCAATTCTATCCTTAGTATCACAGGACAGTCCCTCACTGACTATCGGCCCCAAACCAACCACCCCTGACACTAAAGTTCCCATTGAAACACAATTCAACTCCCACTTTGTGAACTCAATTCTATCCTTAGTATCACAGGACAGTTCCTTCCTCACTATCCCCCAAACCAACCACCCTGACACTAAAAGTTCCCATTGAAACACAATTCAACTCCCACTTTGTGAACTCAATTCTATCCTTAGTATCACAGGACAGTTCCTTCCTCACTATCCCCCCCAAACCAACCACCCCTGACACTAAAGTTCCCATTGAAACACAATTCAACTCCCACTTTGTGAACTCAATTCTATCCTTAGTATCACAGGACAGTTCCTTCCTCACTAACCCCCAAACCAACCACCCCTGACACTAAAGTTCCCATCGAAACACAATTCAACTCCCACTTTGTGAACTCAATTCTATCCTTAGTATCACAGGACAGTTCCTTCCTCACTATCCCCCACACCAACCACCCTGACACTAAAAGTTCCCATTGAAACACAATTCAACTCCCACTTTGTGAACTCAATTCTATCCTTAGTATCACAGGACAGTTCCTTCCTCACTATACGCACCAAACCAACCACCCCTGACACTAAAGTTCCCATTGAAACACAATTCAACTCCCACTTTGTGAACTCAATTCTATCCTTAGTATCACAGGACAGTTCCTTCCTCACTATCCCCCCCAAACCAACCACCCCTGACACTAAAGTTCCCATTAGAACACAATTCAACTCCCACTTTGTGAACTCAATTCTATCCTTAGTATCACAGGACAGTTCCTTCCTCACTACTCCCCCCAAACCAACCACCCTGACACTAAAGTTCCCATTGAAACACAATTCAACTCCCACTTTGTGAACTCAATTCTATCCTTAGTATCACAGGACAGTTCCTTCCTCACTATCCCCCAAACCAACCACCCTGACACTAAAGTTCCCATTGAAACACAATTCAACTCCCACTTTGTGAACTCAATTCTATCCTTAGTATCACAGGACAGTTCCTTTCTCACTACCCTCCCCAAACCAACCACCCCTGACACTAAAGTTCCCATTGAAACACAATTCAACTCCCACTTTGTGAACTCAATTCTATCCTTAGTATCACAGGACAGTTCCTTCCTCACTATCCCCAAACCAACCACCCTGGCACTAAAGTTCCCATTGAAACACAATTCAACTCCCACTTTGTGAACTCAATTCTATCCTTAGTATCACAGGACAGTTCCTTCCTCACTATCCCCCAAACCAACCACCCTTGACACTAAAGTTCCCATTGAAACACAATTCAACTCCCACTTTGTGAACTCAGTTCTATCCTTAGTATCACAGGACAGTTCCTTCCTCACTATCCCCCTCAAACCAACCACCCCTGACACTAAAGTTCCCATTGAAACACAATTCAACTCCCACTTTGTGAACTCAATTCTATCCTTAGTATCACAGGACAGTTCCTTCCTCACTATCCCCCCAAACCAACCACCCCTGACACTAAAGTTCCATTGAAACACAATTCAACTCCCACTTTGTGAACTCAATTCTATCCTTAGTATCACAGGACAGTTCCTTCCTCACTATCCCGCGCAAACCAACCACCCCTGACACTAAAGTTCCCATTGAAACACAATTCAACTCCCACTTTGTGAACTCAATTCTATCCTTAGTATCACAGGACAGTTCCTTCCTCACTATCCCCCCAAACCAACCACCCCTGACACTAAAGTTCCCATTGAAACACAATTCAACTCCCACTTTGTGAACTCAATTCTATCCTTAGTATCACAGGACAGTTCCTTCCTCACTATCCCCAAACCACCCCTGACACTAAAGTTCCCATTGAAACACAATTCAACTCCCACTTTGTGAACTCAATTCTGTCCTTAGTATCACAGGACAGTTCCTTCCTCACTATCCCCCCCAAACCAACCACCCCTGACACTAAAGTTCCCATTGAAACACAATTCAACTCCCACTTTGTGAACTCAATTCTATCCTTAGTATCACAGGACAGTTCCTTCCTCACTATCCCCCCAAACCAACCACCCCTGACACTAAAGTTCCCATTGAAACACAATTCAACTCCCACTTTGTGAACTCAATTCTATCCTTAGTATCACAGGACAGTTCCTTCCTCACTATCCCCAAACCAACCACCCCTGACACTAAAGTTCCCATTGAAACACAATTCAACTCCCACTTTGTGAACTCAATTCTATCCTTAGTATCACAGGACAGTTCCTTCCTCACTATCCCCCCAAACCAACCACCCCTGACACTAAAGTTCCCATTGAAACACAATTCAACTCCCACTTTGTGAACTCAATTCTATCCTTAGTATCACAGGACAGTTCCTTCCTCACTATCCCCCCAAACCAACCACCCTGACACTAAAGTTCCCATCGAAACACAATTCAACTCCCACTTTGTGAACTCAATTCTATCCTTAGTATCACAGGACAGTTCCTTCCTCACTATCCCCCCAAACCAACCACCCCTGACACTAAAGTTCCCATTGAAACACAATTCAACTCCCACTTTGTGAACTCAATTCTATCCTTAGTATCACAGGACAGTTCCTTCCTCACTATCCCCCCAAACCAACCACCCCTGACACTAAAGTTCCCATTGAAACACAATTCAACTCCCACTTTGTGAACTCAATTCTATCCTTAGTATCACAGGACAGTTCCTTCCTCACTATCCCCCCAAACCAACCACCCCTGACACTAAAGTTCCCATTGAAACACAATTCAACTCCCACTTTGTGAACTCAATTCTATCCTTAGTATCACAGGACAGTTCCTTCCTCACTATCCCCTCAACCAACCACCCCGACACTAAAGTTCCCATTGAAACACAATTCAACTCCCACTTTGTGAACTCAATTCTATCCTTAGTATCACAGGACAGTTCCTTCCTCACTATCCCCCCCAAACCAACCACCCCTGACACTAAAGTTCCCATTGAAACACAATTCAACTCCCACTTTGTGAACTCAATTCTATCCTTAGTATCACAGGACAGTTCCTTCCTCACTACCCCCCAAACCAACCACCCCTGACACTAAAGTTCCCATTGAAACACAATTCAACTCCCACTTTGTGAACTCAATTCTATCCTTAGTATCACAGGACAGTTCCTTCCTCACTATCCCCCCCAAACCAACCACCCTGACACTAAAGTTCCCATTGAAACACAATTCAACTCCCACTTTGTGAACTCAATTCTATCCTTAGTATCACAGGACAGTTCCTTCCTCACTATCCCCCCCAAACCAACCACCCCTGACACTAAAGTTCCCATCGAAACACAATTCAACTCCCACTTTGTGAACTCAATTCTATCCTTAGTATCACAGGACAGTTCCTTCCTCACTGTCCCCCAAACCAACCACCCTGACACTAAAGTTCCCATTGAAACCAATTCAACTCCCACTTTGTGAACTCAATTCTATCCTTAGTATCACAGGACAGTTCCTTCCTCACTATCCCCCAAACCAACCACCCTGACACTAAAGTTCCCATTGAAACACAATTCAACTCCACTTTGTGAACTCAATTCTATCCTTAGTATCACAGGACAGTTCCTTCCTCACTATCCCCCCAAACCAACCACCCTGACACTAAAGTTCCCATTGAAACACAATTCAACTCCCACTTTGTGAACTCAATTCTATCCTTAGTATCACAGGACAGTTCCTTCCTCACTATCCCCCCAACCAACCACCCTGACACTAAAGTTCCCATTGAAACACCATTCAACTCCCACTTTGTGAACTCAATTCTATCCTTAGTATCACACGACAGTTCCTTCCTCACTATCCCCCCAAACCAACCACCCCTGACACTAAAGTTCCCATTGAAACACAATTCAACTCCCACTTTGTGAACTCAATTCTATCCTTAGTATCACAGGACAGTTCCTTCCTCACTATCCCCCAAACCAACCACCCTGACACTAAAGTTCCCATTGAAACACAATTCAACTCCCACTTTGTGAACTCAATTCTATCCTTAGTATCACAGGACAGTTCCTTCCTCACTACCCCCCAAACCAACCACCCCTGACACTAAAGTTCCCATTGAAACACAATTCAACTCCCACTTTGTGAACTCAATTCTATCCTTAGTATCACAGGACAGTTCCTTCCTCACTATCCCCCAAACCAACCACCCTGACACTAAAGTTCCCATTGAAACACAATTCAACTCCCACTTTGTGAACTCAATTCTATCCTTAGTATCACAGGACAGTTCCTTCCTCACTATCCCCCAAACCAACCACCCCTGACACTAAAGTTCCCATTGAAACACAATTCAACTCCCACTTTGTGAACTCAATTCTATCCTTAGTATCACAGGACAGTTCCTTCCTCACTATCCCCCAAACCAACCACCCCTGACACTAAAGTTCCCATTGAAACACAATTCAACTCCCACTTTGTGAACTCAATTCTATCCTTAGTATCACAGGACAGTTCCTTCCTCACTATCCCCCCAAACCAACCACCCTGACACTAAAGTTCCCATTGAAACACAATTCAACTCCCACTTTGTGAACTCAATTCTATCCTTAGTATCACAGGACAGTTCCTTCCTCACTATCCCCCAAACCAACCACCCTGACACTAAAGTTCCCATTGAAACACAATTCAACTCCCACTTTGTGAACTCAATTCTATCCTTAGTATCACAGGACAGTTCCTTCCTCACTATCCCCCCAAACCAACCACCCTGACACTAAAGTTCCCATTGAAACACAATTCAACTCCCACTTTGTGAACTCAATTCTATCCTTAGTATCACAGGACAGTTCCTTCCTCACTATCCCCCAAACCAACCACCCTGACACTAAAGTTCCCATTGAAACACAATTCAACTCCCACTTTGTGAACTCAATTCTATCCTTAGTATCACAGGACAGTTCCTTCCTCACTATCCCCCAAACCAACCACCCTGACACTAAAGTTCCCATTGAAACACAATTCAACTCCCACTTTGTGAACTCAATTCTATCCTTAGTATCACAGGACAGTTCCTTCCTCACTATCCCCCAAACCAACCACCCCTGACACTAAAGTTCCCATTGAAACACAATTCAACTCCCACTTTGTGAACTCAATTCTATCCTTAGTATCACAGGACAGTTCCTTCCTCACTATCCCCCCAAACCAACCACCCCTGACACTAAAGTTCCCATTGAAACACAATTCAACTCCCACTTTGTGAACTCAATTCTATCCTTAGTATCACAGGACAGTTCCTTCCTCACTATCCCCAAACCAACCACCCCTGACACTAAAGTTCCCATCGAAACACAATTCAACTCCCACTTTGTGAACTCAATTCTATCCTTAGTATCACAGGACAGTTCCTTCCTCACTGTCCTCCCCAAACCAACCACGCCTGACACTAAAGTTCCCATTGAAACACAATTCAACTCCCACTTTGTGAACTCAATTCTATCCTTAGTATCACAGGACAGTTCCTTCCTCACTACCCCCCCAAACCAACCACCCCGACACTAAAGTTCCCATTGAAACACAATTCAACTCCCACTTTGTGAACTCAATTCTATCCTTAGTATCACAGGACAGTTCCTTCCTCACTCACTATCCCCCAAACCAACCACCCTGACACTAAAGTTCCCATTGAAACACAATTCAACTCCCACTTTGTGAACTCAATTCTATCCTTAGTATCACAGGACAGTTCCTTCCTCACTATCCGCCCCAAACCAGCCACCCTGACACTAAAGTTCCCATCGAGACACAATTCAACTCCCACTTTGTGAACTCAATTCTATCCTTAGTATCACAGGACAGTTCCTTCCTCACTAGCCCCGCCAAACCAAGCACCCCTGACACTAAAGTTCCCATTGAAACACAATTCAACTCCCACTTTGTGAACTCAGTTCTATCCTTAGTATCACAGGACAGTTCCTTCCTCACTATCCCCAAACCAACCACCCTGACACTAAAGTTCCCATTGAAACACAATTCAACTCCCACTTTGTGAACTCAATTCTATCCTTAGTATCACAGGACAGTTCCTTCCTCACTATCCCCCAAACCAACCACCCTGACACTAAAGTTCCCATTGAAACACAATTCAACTCCCACTTTGTGAACTCAATTCTATCCTTAGTATCACAGGACAGTTCCTTCCTGACTACCCCCCAAACCAACCACCCTGACACTAAAGTTCCCATTGAAACACAATTCAACTCCCACTTTGTGAACTCAGTTCTATCCTTAGTATCACAGGACAGTTCCTTCCTCACTATCCCCCAAACCAACCACCCCTGACACTAAAGTTCCCATTGAAACACAATTCAACTCCCACTTTGTGAACTCAATTCTATCCTTAGTATCACAGGACAGTTCCTTCCTCACTACCCCCCCAAACCAACCACCCTGACACTAAAGTTCCCATCGAAACACAATTCAACTCCCACTTTGTGAACTCAATTCTATCCTTAGTATCACAGGACAGTTCCTTCCTCACTATCCCCCAAACCAACCACCCTGACACTAAAGTTCCCATTGAAACACAATTCAACTCCCACTTTGTGAACTCAATTCTATCCTTAGTATCACAGGACAGTTCCTTCCTCACTATCCCCAAACCAACCACCCTGACACTAAAGTTCCCATTGAAACACAATTCAACTCCCACTTTGTGAACTCAATTCTATCCTTAGTATCACAGGACAGTTCCTTCCTCACTATCCCCCCCAAACCAACCACCCTGACACTAAAGTTCCCATTGAAACACAATTCAACTCCCACTTTGTGAACTCAGTTCTATCCTTAGTATCACAGGACAGTTCCTTCCTCACTATCCCCAAACCAACCACCCTGACACTAAAGTTCCCATTGAAACACAATTCAACTCTCACTTTGTGAACTCAATTCTATCCTTAGTATCACAGGACAGTTCCTTCCTCACTATCCCCCAAACCAACCACCCTGACACTAAAGTTCCCATCGAAACACAATTCAACTCCCACTTTGTGAACTCAATTCTATCCTTAGTATCACAGGACAGTTCCTTCCTCACTATCCCCCAAACCAACCACCCTGACACTAAAGTTCCCATTGAAACATAATTCAACTCCCACTTTGTGAACTCAATTCTATCCTTAGTATCACAGGACAGTTCCTTCCTCACTATCCCCCAAACCAACCACCCCTGACACTAAAGTTCCCATTGAAACACAATTCAACTCCCACTTTGTGAACTCAATTCTATCCTTAGTATCACAGGACAGTTCCTTCCTCACTATCCCCCAAACCAACCACCCTGACACTAAAGTTCCCATTGAAACACAATTCAACTCCCACTTTGTGAACTCAATTCTATCCTTAGTATCACAGGACAGTTCCTTCCTCACTATCCCCCAAACCAACCACCCTGACACTAAAGTTCCCATTGAAACACAATTCAACTCCCACTTTGTGAACTCAATTCTATCCTTAGTATCACAGGACAGTTCCTTCCTCACTATCCCCCAAACCAACCACCCTGACACTAAAGTTCCCATTGAAACACAATTCAACTCCCTTTGTGAACTCAATTCTATCCTTAGTATCACAGGACAGTTCCTTCCTCACTATCCCCAAACCAACCACCCCTGACACTAAAGTTCCCATTGAAACACAATTCAACTCCCACTTTGTGAACTCAATTCTATCCTTAGTATCACAGGACAGTTCCTTCCTCACTATCCCCAAACCAACCACCCTGACACTAAAGTTCCCATGAAACACAATTCAACTCCCACTTTGTGAACTCAATTCTATCCTTAGTATCACAGGACAGTTCCTTCCTCACTATCCCCAAACCAAGCACCCGTGACACTAAAGTTCCCATTGAAACACAATTCAACTCCCACTTTGTGAACTCAGTTCTATCCTTAGTATCACAGGACAGTTCCTTCCTCACTATCCCCCAAACCAACCACCCTGACACTAAAGTTCCCATTGAAACACAATTCAACTCCCACTTTGTGAACTCAATTCTATCCTTAGTATCACAGGACAGTTCCTTCCTCACTATCCCCCAAACCAACCACCCTGACACTAAAGTTCCCATGAAACACAATTCAACTCCCACTTTGTGAACTCAATTCTATCCTTAGTATCACAGGACAGTTCCTTCCTCACTATCCCCCAAACCAACCACCCCTGACACTAAAGTTCCCATTGAAACACAATTCAACTCCCACTTTGTGAACTCAATTCTATCCTTAGTATCACAGGACAGTTCCTTCCTCACTATCCCCCAAACCAACCACCCTGACACTAAAGTTCCCATTGAAACACAATTCAACTCCCACTTTGTGAACTCAATTCTATCCTTAGTATCACAGGACAGTTCCTTCCTCACTATCCCCCAAACCAACCACCCTGACACTAAAGTTCCCATTGAAACACAATTCAACTCCCACTTTGTGAACTCAATTCTATCCTTAGTATCACAGGACAGTTCCTTCCTCACTATCCCCCCAAACCAACCACCCTGACACTAAAGTTCCCATCGAAACACAATTCAACTCCCACTTTGTGAACTCAATTCTATCCTTAGTATCACAGGACAGTTCCTTCCTCACTATCCCCCCTAACCCACCACCCTGACACTAAAGTTCCCATCGAAACACAATTCAACTCCCACTTTGTGAACTCAATTCTATCCTTAGTATCACAGGACAGTTCCTTCCTCACTATCCCCCCAAACCAACCACCCCTGACACTAAAGTTCCCATTGAAACACAATTCAACTCCCACTTTGTGAACTCAATTCTATCCTTAGTATCACAGGACAGTTCCTTCCTCACTACCCCCCCAAACCAACCACCCCTGACACTAAAGTTCCCATTGAAACACAATTCAACTCCCACTTTGTGAACTCAATTCTATCCTTAGTATCACAGGACAGTTCCTTCCTCACTATCCCCCAAACCAACCACCCCTGACACTAAAGTTCCCATTGAAACACAATTCAACTCCCACTTTGTGAACTCAATTCTATCCTTAGTATCACAGGACAGTTCCTTCCTCACTATCCCCAAACCAACCACGCTGACACTAAAGTTCCCATCGAAACACAATTCAACTCCCACTTTGTGAACTCAATTCTATCCTTAGTATCACAGGACAGTTCCTTCCTCACTATCCCCCCAAACCAACCACCCTGACACTAAAGTTCCCATGAAACACAATTCAACTCCCACTTTGTGAACTCAATTCTATCCTTAGTATCACAGGACAGTTCCTTCCTCACTATCCCCCCAAACCAACCACCCTGACACTAAAGTTCCCATTGAAACACAATTCAACTCCCACTTTGTGAACTCAATTCTATCCTTAGTATCACAGGACAGTTCCTTCCTCACTATCCCCCAAACCAACCACCCTGACACTAAAGTTCCCATTGAAACACAATTCAACTCCCACTTTGTGAACTCAATTCTATCCTTAGTATCACAGGACAGTTCCTTCCTCACTATCCCCAAACCAACCACCCTGACACTAAAGTTCCCATTGAAACACAATTCAACTCCCACTTTGTGAACTCAATTCTATCCTTAGTATCACAGGACAGTTCCTTCCTCACTATCCCCAAACCAACCACCCCTGACACTAAAGTTCCCATCGAAACACAATTCAACTCCCACTTTGTGAACTCAATTCTATCCTTAGTATCACAGGACAGTTCCTTCCTCCCCCAAACCAACCACCCCTGACACTAAAGTTCCCATCGAAACACAATTCAACTCCCACTTTGTGAACTCAATTCTATCCTTAGTATCACAGGACAGTTCCTTCCTCACTATCCCCCCAAACCAACCACCCCTGACACTAAAGTTCCCCATGAAACACAATTCAACTCCCACTTTGTGAACTCAATTCTATCCTTAGTATCACAGGACAGTTCCTTCCTCACTATCCCCCAAACCAACCACCCCTGACACTAAAGTTCCCATCGAAACACAATTCAACTCCCACTTTGTGAACTCAATTCTATCCTTAGTATCACAGGACAGTTCCTTCCTCACTATCCCCCCAAACCAACCACCCTGACACTAAAGTTCCCATCGAAACACAATTCAACTCCCACTTTGTGAACTCATTCTATCCTTAGTATCACAGGACAGTTCCTTCCTCACTATCCCCCAAACCAACCACCCCTGACACTAAAGTTCCCATCGAAACACAATTCAACTCCCACTTTGTGAACTCAATTCTATCCTTAGTATCACAGGACAGTTCCTTCCTCACTATCCCCCAAACCAACCACCCCTGACACTAAAGTTCCCATCGAAACACAATTCAACTCCCACTTTGTGAACTCAATTCTATCCTTAGTATCACAGGACAGTTCCTTCCTCACTATCCCCCAAACCAACCACCCTGACACTAAAGTTCCCATCGAAACACAATTCAACTCCCACTTTGTGAACTCAATTCTATCCTTAGTATCACAGGACAGTTCCTTCCTCACTATCCCCCAAACCAACCACCCTGACACTAAAGTTCCCATCAAACACAATTCAACTCCCACTTTGTGAACTCAATTCTATCCTTAGTATCACAGGACAGTTCCTTCCTCACTATCCCCCCAAACCAACCACCCTGACACTAAAGTTCCCATTGAAACACAATTCAACTCCCACTTTGTGAACTCAATTCTATCCTTAGTATCACAGGACAGTTCCTTCCTCACTATCCCCCAAACCAACCACCCTGACACTAAAGTTCCCATCGAAACACAATTCAACTCCCACTTTGTGAACTCAATTCTATCCTTAGTATCACAGGACAGTTCCTTCCTCACTATCCCCAAACCAACCACCCTGACACTAAAGTTCCCATGAAACACAATTCAACTCCCACTTTGTGAACTCAATTCTATCCTTATATCACAGGACAGTTCTTCTCCACTTTGTGAACTCAATTCTATCCTTAGTATCACAGGACAGTTCCTTCCTCACTATCCCCCCAAACCAACCACCCTGACACTAAAGTTCCCATTGAAACACAATTCAACTCCCACTTTGTGAACTCAATTCTATCCTTAGTATCACAGGACAGTTCCTTCCTCACTATCCCCCAAACCAACCACCCTGACACTAAAGTTCCCATTGAAACACAATTCAACTCCCACTTTGTGAACTCAATTCTATCCTTAGTATCACAGGACAGTTCCTTCCTCACTATCCCCCCCCAAACCAACCACCCTGACACTAAAGTTCCCATCGAAACACAATTCAACTCCCACTTTGTGAACTCAATTCTATCCTTAGTATCACAGGACAGTTCCTTCCTCACTAACCCCCAAACCAACCACCCCTGACACTAAAGTTCCCATCGAAACACAATTCAACTCCCACTTTGTGAACTCAGTTCTATCCTTAGTATCACAGGACAGTTCCTTCCTCACTATCCCCCCCAAACCAACCACCCTGACACTAAAGTTCCCATTGAAACACAATTCAACTCCCACTTTGTGAACTCAATTCTATCCTTAGTATCACAGGACAGTTCCTTCCTCACTATCCCCCCAAACCAACCACCCTGACACTAAAGTTCCCATTGAAACACAATTCAACTCCCACTTTGTGAACTCAATTCTATCCTTAGTATCACAGGACAGTTCCTTCCTCACTATCCCCAAACCAACCACCCTGACACTAAAGTTCCCATTGAAACACAATTCAACTCCCACTTTGTGAACTCAATTCTATCCTTAGTATCACAGGACAGTTCCTTCCTCACTATCCCCCAAACCAACCACCCTGACACTAAAGTTCCCATTGAAACACAATTCAACTCCACTTTGTGAACTCAATTCTATCCTTAGTATCACAGGACAGTTCCTTCCTCACTACCCCCCCCAAACCACCCACCCTGACACTAAAGTTCCCATCGAAACACAATTCAACTCCCACTTTGTGAACTCAATTCTATCCTTAGTATCACAGGACAGTTCCTTCCTCACTACCCCCCCAAACCAACCACCCTGACACTAAAGTTCCCATTGAAACACAATTCAACTCCCACTTTGTGAACTCAATTCTATCCTTAGTATCACAGGACAGTTCCTTCCTCACTATCCCCCCCAACACCACCCTGACACTAAAGTTCCCATCGAAACACAATTCAACTCCCACTTTGTGAACTCAATTCTATCCTTAGTATCACAGGACAGTTCCTTCCTCACTATCCCCCCCAAACCAACCCCCCCTGACACTAAAGTTCCCATCGAAACACAATTCAACTCCCACTTTGTGAACTCAATTCTATCCTTAGTATCACAGGACAGTTCCTTCCTCACTATCCCCCAAACCAACCACACCCTGACACTAAAGTTCCCATCGAAACACAATTCAACTCCCACTTTGTGAACTCAATTCTATCCTTAGTATCACAGGACAGTTCCTTCCTCACTATCCCCCCAAAATCCCAACCACTGACACTAAAGTTACAGGTCAACAAAGACACTGACAATTTGCTTTCCATATTCATCTCCCTTTTCCTTGTTTTCATTGTTTTTTCTTTCCAAGTATGAACACCCTTATCTGACTGGCCATTGGATGAACCATAAATCATGAACACCCTTATCTGACTGGCCATTGGATGAACCATAAATCATGAACACCCTTATCTGACTGGCCATTGGATGAACCATAAATCATGAACACCATTATCTAACTGGCCATTGGATGAACCATAAATTATGAACACCCTTATCTGACTGGCCATTGGATGAACCATAAATCATAAACACCCTTATCTGACTGGCCATTGGATGAACCATAAATCATAAACACCCTTATCTGACTGGCCATTGGATGAACCATAAATCATAAACACCCTTATCTTACTGGCCATTGGATGAACCATAAATCATGAACACCCTTATCTGACTGGCCATTGGATGAACCATAAATCAACACCCTTATCTGACTTTGGATGAACCATAAATCGGAACACTATTTTACAATCATATTCCATTTCCCTTCTTACATTTAGCAAACCCTCCATTAGTGAAGCAAGATTCATTGTCATAAAGATTCATGTCTATATTCCACACCTACTAGCCTTGAAGACTTCTTATCCTGGTGTTCTTCCATATACTCACAAGAAACCCTTATTCTGTGGGATTTCAACCTAGATTGGTTCACCTGTATATCAGAACCACCAAAGAATCTAATAAATCTCCATGGCTACCAGCAGTTAGTCCAAATTTGAACTAGATGTGATAAATAATCTGAAAGGGAATCCATCCTTGACAGGGTCCTAACTAACAACCCCACATTGTACCCCCACACAGGCAGTCTACCAGACACCTTGTGACCACAACATAATATACCTTATACATAGTAGAACAAGCATGTGCAAAACCACTAACTATAAATCCACTAGAAACACAAAAAAATGTCTCTCCTGAGGTCCTCAATACTTTACTCTGTAACCTGTGACTGGACCCCCCTAAAAACCCTCCCACTTGACCAGGCTGCAGCATATTTTAACAAAACATTTCCACAACATCTAGACACTGCCTCTCCATTGTGCAAAATCAAGGTTAGAACCTCTACAAACTCCTGGCTCAGTAAAGAAACCAAACAAATCCTCAAGTCCAAAGACACTGCCTGGCTTTACTGTCAAAAACAAAGAAACACAAAGCCTAACTAAGTACCAAGAACTGAGCAGCCATGCAAAAAATGCATTAGGCTGGACAAAAAGTCCTACTACATGACATTACAAACTAAATACCAACACAACCCCCTAAAATTTTGGAAAAATGTAAACCAGCTACTAAAACCCACCCACAAGGCTACCCCCAAACCAACCACCCCTGACACTAAAGTTCCCATCGAAACACAATTCAACTCCCACTTTGTGAACTCAATTCTATCCCTTGTATCACAGGACAGTTCCTTCCTCACTACCCCCCCAGCACAAATAACACTAATACAAGCTTTACCCTCAAAACAGTTTCCACCACTTCAATCAAAAGCATGCTCTAAAAAATAAAAACCTCATCAACAGCAGCTGACCTACTCCCCAGCTATTTCTTGAAACTCACAGCAGATGCTATTGCTATCCCAGTCTCCACTCTCATAAACAGATCAATTGTTGAAAACTATGTGCCCAAACTCTGGAAAATATCCTATGTTACACCCATACATAAAGGCGGGACCTCCACTGAACTTAATAACTACAGACCCATTGCTTTACTCTCTCCCCTGGCCAAAATCCTAGAAAAATGCATCCATACCCAGATGCTAAAATATCTCCTAGACAGCAACATCCTGTCACCTACTCTGCATGGTTTCAGACCTGCCCATAGTACCACTACAGCCTTCCTCTGCTTCACAGACACAGTAAACCATCTCATAAACGAAGGCCTGCATGTGTCAACTCTTTTTTTGGATATGTCCAAAGCATTTCACACAGTCTCGCACCAAATCCTGCTAAACAAACTAAACCAATATCACCCATCAAATTCCACTCTTACTTGGTTCCAAAGCTACTTAACTGACAGGTACCAAGCTGTGAAATGGGAAAATGATCTCTCTCCTCAGCTGCCCATAACTATAGGAGTCCCACAGGGTTCTGTCTTAGGACCACTACTATTTACAATCTTCATAAATGACCTCCATATCTCCACACAGCATGCATCTATCATTCAGTATGCAGATGACACTACCTTAACCTGTGCTGCACAAAACATTCCCACCCTCCTGCAGACAACTCAACTAGCATTCTCTGATGCTGAAAACTACCTTACCAAAGCCCAACTTATCCTCAATCCAAAGAAAACTCAGCTTATGATTATAACCAGTTCTAACAAAAACACTAAGTCAATTCACTATCTACTCCACAAATGCTACTCCAATCACTCCAGTGGTACAGGCTAAGCTATTGGGAATAACCATACTCTCCCACCTAAAATTTGATAGTCATCTCAACTTAACTATTAAAAAAGTACATGCCAAACTGGGATCACTCTATCGTATCAAACCATTTCTTACCAACACACAAGATCAGCCATTGCTCGCTCCCAACTTCTATCCACCCTACTCTATGCATCTCCCATTCTGACTAATCTCAACAAAACTGAACTAAGCAAAATGGAAGCCTGCTGTAACAAAATTGCCCACTTTGCTGCAAATTGCTCATATAGAACTCATCACTGTACTGCTTTGAGACGGCTCCACTGGCTTGAACTGCCCAACCTCCTAATTTACAATCAGCTCTGCCTCTGTCATTCTATCTATTACCTCCCCAATAAGTGTCCTGCCCTCAAAAACCTAGTACATCACTCAGCCAAAAGGCCTCTTAGATCATCAAGCAAACTACTACTAGAAGTCACCAACAGCTACAATAGCTTTGGAGATGCACTATATAGTAGTTCAGTGGCTAAACAATGGAACTCTGTCCCTACTAGCATTCAAAACATCATCCAAAGCCTCCTTTAAAGACCTCATCAGGCAACATCTCAAGGAAAGTTGGCAGTGCCATGATTGCTCCCCAGGCTAGTGAAAGCAGATAAGGTACACATACTAAACCTAGAGTACTTGATAATAGTTTTCAATCTTATTCACAAACACTGGCTAACCTACAATGTATGTGCTGTACCTGTGTACTATATATGTATTCCACCTATGTTCCAAATTTCAGCTGTACACCACAAATCTATTAATTACCTTTATTTTTAAATTAATATTTTGTTGTTTGTTCTCTCCACTGTAGCTGTTGATGTGCTGCATACCAGTGTAAACACGTCTTTTGTAATGTGTGTGTATACTGATCATGTCTAAATAGATAAATGTATCTGTAATTTTTCTATGTGGAGCTTTTCTCCCTGGGCCTCTGCTGAAAAAGGGCCTTTTCGGCTCAGTCAGACACCCCCGGTTAACAAATGTAAAATAAAATACTAAAATAAAATAAATAAACTAGGGTTTCTAGAATAGCATGCATACGAAAACTTTTAGTTTTACAGTGGTTAGCAGAGGAATCCACAATATTTACTTCCATTTCCTTTGAAGAACTTGAAGGCTTTTTTGGACATTCTCATGGATGCAGGGGTAGTTTAGCCAGTGACTAACTGTTTCCTTGACAAGCAATACAGTTTTTCTTTCTTGTCCACATCTCAGTCCATGCCAGACCACCACACGTATGATATGTCCAAGCATTTCATTTTTTTTAAATTTTGCGATAAGGTGGAAATCTGACTTTAGATTAGGGGTCTAAAACTTATAAGAGCATGTGGGCTACATAAAGACTAACACACCTACCTAAGGTCACAATCTCCAAAACAGAAAGGAAGGTAGCCATTGTGTCTGGAAAATGAAGTGCATTAACTTCCCACAATTACATTTGTTCTGGTTGGAGGCCTGCCTGAGTCCTGAGGGCCATAAGTTTGAGAAATGTGCTTTAGACTCTCACAACACACATATGTTGAAACACTTAAGGTTAATTTTCTGGAATACTGTAGTATAGAGTATAGATAGTCACGAACTTCCAAAAATGTATCTCTTTGGCAATGTATTGCATTTTTTCAACATGCACTGGTGGATTGGCCATGACATCTCACAAGAATATCAGAGAATTTGTGTTCAGGTCTGTAGGCTTTCTCTATTGAAATCACAACATAATCAGTACATCAGAGTAGTCAAACTGATATTCTCTCCACAGCGGCGGTCAGTGCTCGTCTTCATCAACTCATTTGTGTTACAGGATTCCTGTTACTGAGCTTATCATGAGTTTGTGATTTATGTTACTGGGTAAAAACATACCCATGCAAATATTAATAAAATATCTTGAGCACTACAATTATGTATAATCCTTCTTTGCCCAGGTGGGAGTACTTTTTTCAGCAGCTGTCAGAATGAAAGGAGCCATTTCAGTCGTCCAGCTGCCCACCCAGTCCTTTCATTTTTAAGTATTTCTGTTTCAGAATTTACCCAGATGATGCAGTCATGAACCGGAGAACATTTTTGCTCTACAATCTTCCTCTTTTTTTCCTGTTTTCCTGTTAGGTGGTTTCGGAGCAGCAAAGAACCTGAGTTCCTGGGCAGTAGAAGGGAAGGACTGCACTATTCAGAAACTGGTTGAGAATACCATAAAAGAATTCCATGCTGCAAAGAAACCAGTTGGTCTATGTTGTATCTCTCCAGTGCTGGCAGCTAAAATTATTCCTGGATGTGAGCTTACTGTTGGCTACGATACAGAGTGTGAAAAGTAAGTATGTCACCAAATCATATTTCATATTGAAGGAAAGAGAATCTAAATCATTGACAGAAAAGTCAAATATCCCTGTAAGTCAAATGTAACGTGGAGTCAAAGTGGAAATATTGCTCAATAATTTAAAATGTATACAGTGTAATGTATTCAATGTGTATTTATAAATGTATTTACTTTGTTAAGCAAATAAATACTGCTATTTAAAAAAAAATGTTTTTCAAACCTCAGAGGCTGTAGCCTTCCTAGGATTAGCAGAAGGCAACTGGAAAATCCATGTCTTTGGATCCTCTCAGACAAAGCTAGGATTGTTTTAAAGGAAACTCACAATTCAAATTTTATAATAATTTGCTGTGCAGGCCGAATCAAAATTTTACAAGGTACAAAGTAAGCGTTATACCAGAAATGCGAGAAAGCAATTTGACTTCATACTTGAATCTTCCTTTATGAGAAAGTGTCCAGAAAAAATCACAGAATTTCATTTATTTTTAATTTCCCATTCATTTCAGTATGGATCTTTGAATATTTCCCTCCAAACCATCCAAATTATTTTTCAAACAACATGCAGTAACAATGTTAGTTTATAGGATCATAGGATCATAGGAGGTTACTAGGTTAATGACCCTAGGACCCTTACAAGCCTAACCAAGTTCTACCCTTATTTCTACAATCAGCACCTATTGCCCTTGTCCAAGAGGGACACAGGTAGAACCCCTGGGGTGAATTTACGGTTACCCATCCAATCGTCCAGATTGTGTTTGAAGAGGCCAATGAGGTTCTCTGTTTGACATGAAGTGGGAGTCTGTTCCAGAGTTGTGGTAACCTCTAGGAGACAAATCTGTCCTTCCAGCAGGTTCTGTTAATGTCTCATACCAGGTTGACGCCATTAGAGTGAGTAACCTGTGCACCATTTGACTTACGGATATGTAGCATTTCCAATAAAGCAGGGAAAAAGTTTGCTTTATACACAAGGCAGAGATCACCTCTGAGTAGTCTGTATGAGACAGAATAAAGTGACAGTGATTTTCAGATGATCCTAATAGGACAGATGATGAAGACCTTGCATTTTCCTTGTGAGGAACCTTTGTGGTCTCTCTAATTGTTGCAGGTGTTTGGAAAGGTACATACCAAAAGGGGTGTTGTACTCAATTATTGACCCAATGAGGGAAGAGTACAGGGAGGTTATAACTTATTTTTTTCTGGAGGCAATACCCTTACTTATGAGATGAGTGATGGAGAATGCCCTTTTTACCACTGTGGAGACATGGTGATCAAAGGTAAGGATGCTGTCAACCTGTGTGCCCAGGTCTCTCACCACTGTGTGTGCACTTAGGGTGTTGCTATTGATGTGGTAGTTAACAGGAATATTGCTTTTGCCAAAAGGAATGATAATATATTTTTTTGCATTGAGATTAAGGCCATGACTTTGGCACCAATCATGTGTTTGTGTAAGACCCTCTTGTATGATGCTGACACCATTTGGAAATTCTATGACTGCCGCCAGTTTTCACTCATCAGCAAACTTTGTCAGCCACAAATCTTTAGTTTTTGTTTGTACTTCAGAAAAATATATTTCAAACAGTAGAGGTCCCAGGTCTGATCCCTGCGGAACATCACTGGTTATAGGTCTACTTTTGGAGGTGGTTTCCCTTATTTTGACTATATGGGTTCTATTAGTGAGCCAGTTAGTGACCCTAACTGGGTGAGTTTGTCAATTATGCCTGAGTTGGGGGATAGTGTCAAAAGTCTTGGCTAAGTCTAGGTAGGCTGTATGCACAGATATCCCCTCATCAAGGGCCTTGGTGACTGTCTTGAAGAAGTCCACCAGGTTTAACAGGCATGAGCTCCCTTTGACAAATCCAAATTGAGTAGGATCAAGTGTTTGGAGATTACCAATATCTTTGTTGGTGAGGTCCATGATGATTTTCTCCATGGCATTGCAGATAAGGCTAGCCTATCTAATAGATCTATAATTCCCAGGGTCAGTGGAACCACCACTTTTGTGCAAGAGGATAACAGTGGCCTTTTTCTATTCAGCAGGGATGAAGCCAGCGATTAAACTATGATTGAAAAGAGTATCCAATGGCATTGCTAATTTTTGTTTGACCCCATGTAGGATGCAGCCTGGGATGTTATCAGGTCCCATGGATGCTCATGGGAGTGTCACCTCAGTGTCACTGCTCGACAGAGGCACAGCAAAATAATGGGTATAGTTCCCCATACTAAAGGGGTGGCGTAAGCCACAAAACTATGGGCTAGGCTTGTAAATGCCCTCGGGCAGATAGCCTAGTATGAACCTATGAACCTATGCTGTGTTTTTGATCTTAGAGAGGTCATTCATGACCTGGTCTTTAGAGATACAAGGTCGAGGACAGGTGGTAGGGATGTCTTGGGGTAAGTGTGGTGGGGACAGGTGAGTGAAGTTTTCACAGAACCTGTCGGCTAACTGGTTAGCAATGTCCACAGGCTTGGTATATGTGAGAATACCAGTTTGGCACAAATCTTTTTGTTTTCTGTTTTTTTTTCTCTTATTCATCTCATCTTCAAATACTAATCCACTTTTATTTTTAATTCTATTTTTTGGTGCCCCACTGCCTGCTGTCCAGCAATGCCCTGCAATCAGTCTACTTCATTCCTTACAGAATGAGACCTGGTTCCAATTCATTCATACACCATAAGATGAGAGTCGATCATGGAGACATCATTCTGGCAACCATTAGAGAAGTTTTTGATATGCTGTCAAACCAAACTCATTCCCCAATGGTGACATGAGCTCAGCACCACTGCTGAAGCACTATTACCATAGTATGGAGATATGCCCAGTCCTTGACAGATCTCCAGAAGGGTTATGTACCAACATGGGCAGACCCACACATGTCTTCCTCCCCTGAGGCCTGTTCCTACGCGAGTGGCCCTGGGGTGTCAGGTCCCTTGGGCTAAGGAGGCACTTCAACCATGCATCCCAAGTGAGGGCACTGAGGTATTTCAGAGCTCTTCTCACCTACCCATCTCCAGCTGTTCCATCTTCTGAGCCAATAAGCAATCTTGGGTTGTCTGAGTCACAATCAGGGCTTTATCCCGCTATGCTGCAGAGCCAGGTCTAATTTACATTTCTTATCTTTCTTTTTACAGTTTGACTTTCCCTTCTCCACCTTTTTGGATTTACCTGTTCTACATACCATTTTATATTTTTCACTCATCCTTCCATCCATTATTTTTCAAGTTTGTTCATTAAGTATGTAGTCATAAATGAAGGAAAATAAATTATTTGATGTATTAATCTTAAAATAGTCATCTAAAAGAATTGACACGTGGTTTCAAAGTGCCTAAAATATATTTTAAAATGCCTTTCTTTAGGGGTCTAGGACTATAGTACAAACTCCCTACATATGTTCCAGGTTATGATAAAATAGTTGAATTTACATGACTCTTTTACTAATGCTGTTTTACGTGCATTCTTAACTTTGACAGTTTTGCCTCGTTTATTTAATAGTTTTCTCCTTTTACTAATGCCTACTTCTTGATTATCAGAATTATCTCGTAACACTTAAATAGATCAATCTGAGAACTGAACATTTCCAGCCACTCCTTATGTACAATGACTTTAACTGTTCTTGGATTCAGATCTGCCATCTGTCATTTTTTTCTTAATGTTATTGTGGCTTGCATTTCCTTTTCTTCTCTAGCTATAAAAAAATTGTACTGAATTATGCTACTCTGCTATTTTCCATGCTTTTTTATTTTCTTCTGTCATATGTGTCAGTATATTTGGTGTCACCCCTTTTTGATATAATGTGTACACCTCATTGCTAAAATCTTATATTTTAAGTTTTTATTCAACCAACAAAAGAATATATTAATTGACTCCACATGCACTTTTGTTTCATGCCTTTTCTATTTTTTTTTATTTTCCATAAAAATTAATTTAACATTGACATAATCAGTAAACATACACGTGCATTCGGAACTCATTTTTTCTTTCTTTCATTCTTTATGCTCTTTAATTTTTTTCTGATACTTCTAAAATGTTTCCTGCATCTTCTTCTGGCTTTTCCTAGTTAGGGGTCGCCAAAGCAGATCACTGTCTGCTCATGATTGGCAGTGGAGTTTTACAGTGTCGAGTTGCCAGCCCAGTGCCCAACCTTCCACAGAAGGCACACACATGCACACACTCACGGCCAATTTAGTGTGTCCAATCCACCTACAGCATGTCTTTGGGATGAAACCGGAGCACCCGGAGGAAACCCACACGACCACAAGGAGGACATGCAGACTCCGCACAGAAGGCACCCCAGCTGAGGATCGAACTGGAGAACCTCTTGCTGTGAGGCAGCAACGTTAATCGCTGCACCACCGTGGCTGCCTTAAAATGCTTTCCTGTATAACATTGCTAAATGTATTTTTCTAAATATGTTTATAATTAGTCATTTTATCTGTTGCTTACTACTATACTAATCTGTCTCTTGTATCATTCTTTCATATTACAAAACATTCTAGATTTCTTAGTCAGTCCCTATTATACGATTCTATTTAAAATCCCAAAGCTAGTATTAATAAGTGCAATTGATTTCCTATTTGTAATTCCCCGAATCTTTATTAATGAATATAATTATTCCTTTACACAAAAATCTTCTGTTTTTCCTTTTATATACGACAATGTACTAAATACCCAACACATCATTTTATATTCTCTCCAACTAATTCCTTGTAAAATTCCTATTCGGTACCAATGATACCTAATGTACTTATTTAGTTTCAAAATTCTGAGTTTCAACTAATTTCATTTGATTTCTAGATTTCCTGATTTTTTCATAAACTTTATCATTTCCCCACATTTATCTCTTCCGTATTTTGTTACAAAGTTCTTCCTTTCTTTCAGCTTCAACAATATGTTTCCTTGTTTATTTATTATTTCTCCTATACAGTTTCCTTTTTTTCTTTTTAATAGAAGTGGGCGCACTTGCTTCTTTCTTTCAGCCACAACTCTCTTTTGCACATATCAAATATTTTTTCCTTTTCATTTCAAACAAACCACCCAGTCGTACTGAATTATACAGCTCTGCTATTTTCCACATATTTCTTTTTATTTCTTCTATCACCTTAATATGTTTGTATTCATGTCTTAATCTACCCTAAAATCTGTCCAGTAGTATATCCTGGTATACACCATCAGAAGAGACTCCTCCTGCAGTGTTATTTGCTGTCTATAGTATTTTCAAAATCCCATATAACTGTATATGAATATGTTCCCAATATTGTTTCTCTATCTTGTTTAAAAGTTCTATCAAAGTTGTGTGATCTGGAAAAAAAACAGAACTTTCTGGTGTTCTTTGAGGAAATTACTGCAGTTTCCTGTTTCTCTGCAGCTAGTTCCTTCGTGGAAAGATGAGACTCTAATATATTATCTATATATTCTTTTGTAAACGGTACTTTCTTATCGATCCCTTCTTTCCATACTCTTGACACTTTACTTCATTCAGTTCTAATGCTACTGTAGTTACTATGTCATTTACCTTCTAAACTAAACCATACACAGTTTTTCTCCCTACAACAATCATGACTTACTTATCTGCATAATTCAGAGCAACAGGTACATGTACATTTTACTTCCAGTTTTATAAACTGCAGAGGCTCTCTTCCTTTCTGCCTCTTCTGTACCTCTTATCGAATTAAAGTAGTGGACACTGCTACCTTAATCTATTAATCTATTCCAAAGACATGCATCTGGAGCATTTCTCCCCAGGCCTCCACTGAAAACAGGCTCTGTGGAACCTAGTTGGACTTTCCCGGTCAACAAATGATAAATAAAAAAAATAAATAAATAAAAAATTAAGCTTTGATTTGTAGTTTCCAAAATTTCCACTTACTAGTGGCACATTGCATGCCTTTTTCTAAGTGTTCTCTATAGATGATGCAAACAGGCATACAAATGTTTTACTGATATCACAGCTTATCAGACTTGCATTCAGTGCCTCACCAGTTAAACTTACTATGTCTCATATCAACAACAACAATTTGCAGCATTTTAATCCCCCCCCAACTGCATAGTTTGTGTTCTACTATTTTAGGCTAATAAACTAAATCAGTTTGCCTTTTGTATTATCATGATTAACAATATGCAGTCTGTGTTTAAAAGTTAATTACAGATGTCAGCCCTCACTGTGACATTCAATCATTCTGCCGTGTAAATGCCTTACTGCAGGGGGGAGAGCACATGGGTAACTAGCATATACCTCTCCCCTGGAATGCATCATTAAATGCCTTACTGCAGGGGGGAGCACACATGGGTAACTAGCATATACCTCTCCCCTGGAATGCATCATTAAATGCCTTACTGCAGGGGGGAGCGCACATGGGTAACTAGCATATACCTCTCCCCTGGAATGCATCATTAAATGCCTTACTGTACGGGGGAGCGCACATGGTTAACTAGCATATACCTCTCGCCTGGAATGCATCATTAAATGCCTTACTGCAGGGGGGAGCACACAAGAGTAACTAGCATATACCTCTCCCCTGGAATGCATCATTAAATGCCTTACTGTACGGGGGAGCGCACATGGTTAACTAGCATATACCTCTCGCCTGGAATGCATCATTAAATGCCTTACTGCAGGGGGGAGCACACAAGAGTAACTAGCATATACCTCTCCCCTGGAATGCATCATTAAATGCCTTACTGCAGGGGAGAGCGCACATGGTTAACTAGCATATACCTCTCCCCTGGAATGCATCATTAAATGCCTTACTGCAGGGGAGGAGAGCACATGGTTATCTAGCATATACCTCTCCCCTGGAATGCATCATTAAATGCCTTACTGCAGGGGGGAGTGCACATGGGTAACTAGCATATACCTCTCCGCTGGAATGCATCATTAAATGCCTTACTGCAGGGGGGAGCACACATGGGTAACAAGCATATACCACTCCCCTGGAATGCATCATTAAATGCCTTACTGCAGGGGGGAGCGCACATGGGTAACTAGCATATACCTCTCCCCTGGAATGCATCATTAAATGCTTTACTGCAGGGGGGAGCGCACATGGGTAACTAGCATATACCTCTCTCCTGGAATGCATCATTAAATGCCTTACTGCAGAGGGGAGTGCAGATGGTTAACTAGCGTATATCTCTCCCCTGGAATGCATCATTAGCATTTATCATGACCCTAGAGACACCCTACTGTGGGGTTGGATGTCTTCATGCTAAAGCATCATGGTAGGGCCGTCTCTGAGTTCCTAAAGGCTACTGTGTAGTGTACATGAGCTGTAAACCTTGTGGGAGTCTTTTCAAATTCTGCTTTATATCAATTGGCACAGAAATGTTTTCTTACATTCATAGTCTAATAGCTTATTACTATGCAGCTCACCTGTGTGAATTATTAATAGCCTAGCCAAAGAAATACCCAGTAAATGTTATTATTTTATGGTGTATTTGCTGCTTTGGTTAATAAGAGGAGGAGAATTTTTGGGGAGAGGTATCTATCCCTGCAGCAGGAGCTATTTATGCTGCAGTGGACGTTGATGTCTCTAGCAGGGATGTTTATGGTATTACAGATTTTGCAAATGCATATTATAAGGTCACATAAAACGGGGTCATTTGAGGCCTTGTAAACTAGGCAGAGGTTAACCTGCAGGAGTCTGTATCGTACTGAAAAGAGTGACAGAGCTTTAAGGCTCTGCATAGGAAATAGAACTTGGGTCTTTAGTTATGACTTGGGTCATTAGTTATGGGCCTAATAACAGAAGTGTAAAGCAAGGTAATAAAATCTCTGGATCTAGAAGACCCTTATCTTTTTGTAATCAGCTGGGTGGGTAGAAGGATTTTTAATGACTATAGAGACATGGTGGTTGAAGAGAGCTTGATCCCTATGAAAGTACCCAGGTCTCTAATAAATGTATTAAGTTTGAAGGAGGGTGGTCTTCTATATGGTAGGTACATGGTGTGTGTGTGTGTGTGTGTGTGTGTGTGTGTGTGTGTGTGTGTGTGTGTGTGTGTGTGTGTGTGTGTGTGTGTGTGTTTGTGTGTGTGTGTTTTTCAAAGAAATAATATTAAAATTTGTTTTTGCAATTAGCCTTAGATCATGGTCTTGGCATCAGGTGTTTTTATGTGAAAGATTCTCATATCGGATCTGGGATTCTGTAGGAAAGCTGATGAAAGGTCCAAGAGTGCACTCATGTGTAGATTTGTTCAGACACGGACCCCTGACATCAGCTTGAACAATGAAGAAATAGATGTCCGGTAGGAGTGGTGCCAGTCCAGAACCCTGTGGGATCTCTTAATAATGAACCTTTTAGGTGGACAGGGTGTCCCAACTTGTGAGGTGATGGGCACTGTTTGTAAATCAGTTTGCTGTCCAGCAGGCTATATATATTGTTTTTCATTTAGTCTGGATATTTTTTTCTATAATGCCTTAGTGTAGTATAATGCCAAAAGGTGTTGTCCAGACCAAGATACATTGTGTTTACGGTGTTGTCCAGACCAAGGTACATTATGTATATCATGTTGCACAGATCCACTGCCTTAATGACATTCAAAAAGATTCACAGGATTCACTAGGCAGGACCTACCTTTCACAATCCAAAACTAGTTTGGATCAAGAGATTTTAAGCTGAGAATATCTTTGTTTATGAGGCTTATCATGATGGGTTCCATTGTCTTGCAGATAAAGGTGGTAAGACCTATTGGACTATAGTTGCTAGTATCAATGGTGGGCCCACTGCCCTTCAGGCAGATGACTACAACTGTTGTCCATGTCTCTGTCACAAAGCCACTTGAAGGACTGAGATTTAACAGATTCATGAGAGTAACTTTGAGACAATGTTTATCACTGACAAGAAAACACTCCAGCACTTTATCTGGAGCATGTATTCATAGACAGTTACTAGGCTAACAACCTGGGGGACCTTCCTAAGCCCAGCCAAGTTTTCCCAAAAGAATAATGATGTCCTGTATCCAAATATGACATTGAGGGACAGGCATTTATATGTTTCCTCTGTCCATGAGGGACATGGATGCCAGGCCCAGTGTAAATATCCTATTTCCCATCCACTGGTCTAGTTTGCACTGGAACTGGGTAATTATACAGAATTGTAATGTGTGCTGTGTGATTATACAGAATTGTATTGTGTGCTGGATAATTATACAGAATTGTAATGTGTGATGGGTAATTATACAGAATTGTATTGTGTGCTGGGTAATTATACAGAATTGTAATGTGTGATGGGTAATTATACAGAATTATAGTGTGTGCTGGGTAATTATACAGAATTGTATTGTGTGTTGGGTAATTATACAGAATTGTATTGTGTGCTGGGTAATTATACAGAATTGTAATATGTGCTGGGTAATTATACATAATTGTACTGTGTGCTGGGTAATTATACAGAATTGTATTGCGTGCTGGGTAATTATACAGAATTGTAATATATGCTGGGTAATTATACAGAATTGTATTGTGTGCTGGGTAATTATACATTGTAATGTGCGCTGGGTAATTATACAGAATTGTATTGTGTATTATGTGTCACTAATCATGTTTACTGGATTGTTTGTGTTACTGTTGCTTGTTTCAACTCAATTGTATCACTGTTTATAATGTAAACAGCATAGGCTGCAATGTTTATGATGACCAAGCCAGGTAAGTTTGGACCCCTGGTTGCAGGGAATGTTATTGGTCAGTGAAATGGTGCTGATGAAGTCTAGGAAGCATTGTGAATATTTATTTGCAGTACTATAGGCCTTCCATTTTATATATGTATAGTATAAATGCACCTATAATAATGATGTTTGGTTCTATAATCAAGGACTTGAGGTTGTTTAGATATGCACTGTAAACAGCAGGTGTCATAGAATGGGGTTCAGAGGTTATTTAACACATAGAAAGTAATTACTAGGATGCAGAGGAGTTCCTGGTCATTATTTCACCTTAAAAGCCCAGATATGATGAGTTCAAAGAGCAATTTGGACACACCGCCACCTACAGCAGAAATGTCTTCATTATCAGGTCTAAATGAATGGCAGTCATTGAATCATCTTTTAGTTCTTTAATTTTAAGTGTTTGCTTTAAGGTTTGAAAATTATCTGACTTTATATCAGAACTATCACCTGTTGAATTTGCATCTTTAGAGGTGCATCCTCCCAATCTGTTTGCTGTGTCTTCTCTCTTTTCTATACTATTTGAACTGATATTTACATTCACATCTCTATCAGAGTCCATCTGGCAGCCTGAGTAGTCTGGCATCTAGAGCTATATCTGCTTGCACATGCCCAGACTCCCCAAAGAGATGCAACCAACCTCTCCTCTATAATAACATGTTTTGGGGTGCCCTGAATAATAAAGCTCACTCCTGCAAATTGTAATAATAATTACATTTGCTAGACATTTCACTGATGTACCTAAAATCTACTAGACACTTAAATCATCTAGACTGCACATTTCAGATGTTTTTTCATTGGTTAAATTGTCTCTTCAGTGATACTTAAATACACAGTGAATTTCTGGGCCTTTATCTTTTTCTGAAAAGATTTCAAGCTGTATAAAGTGAAGCACTGCAGGTGATTATTTGCTAGTTATTTTTATCACCCAGTCTCCCCTTTGTTGATGTGCTTTTTAAACCTGGTGATTTTAAGCTGCCCACCCCTATTGTAACTTGGGCTTAATAAGCCCCTCCCCTTCTACACTGCTGTTGATAAGCTCCTCCCCTTTTCACTGCTGTTGATAAGCTCCTCCCTTTCTACACTGCTATTGATACCTTGAATTATTTATTTCAATTATTTATTTGCCTTTCCTTGTACTTATGTTGAAAAAGTGCATTTTCCTCTTATTGTCTGTCCCTTCTCTGTCTTCACTGGGAACTTTTGGTATAATTGCATTTACTTGTACTTTCTATGTACTCTCTTACTGGAACAGCTAGTTTAGTAAAGAGAAAATAAATTTACCTTTGACAATTTTGGTAATCTTTGTCATGAACTGTGACCCCCCCCCCCACTGAACCAGTAATCAAGGAGGCTCAGTCCTCACCAGTGGGCGACATACACTGAGAGAATGACAGGTACCCACACAGTATTTCCAGATGCAGCTCTCTGCATCAAGTACAATTTCCCTTAAAAGCACACAGGGACAACAGTCAGTTCAGGGCTGGTTTCTCCCTCTTTCTCCAGATCCCCAGTAAGACTCCCCACAGGCACAGCTATAGAGTTGAGATCTCAGCTAAGTGGCCAACCAAAGACCTCCAGCATCCTCTCTGTCCAACCAGTGCTTTATGTCCCTGCCCGAGTAGCTGACAGACACACACACACACCTGGGAAAGGCTGGCACGGGTTTACTAGCTATGTCCCTGTTTGCCCAGACTATAAGGTAGTTATCACTGCCACCAGCCAACTCCTTATCAGCTACTTTAAGGCCCTTAACAAAGGGTTTCCAATCTTACTGTGCAATATTACTGTTAATACAAATGGTAGTTTGACCAAGAGCAAGGCTATTTGGAGTGACCCACAGTATCAACAAATAAATATGCAAGTACTCCCAGAACTTAAATATCGCTAGACAGAGCAGCCACAATGAAATGTTTAAATATATTTAAAATAAGTAATAAACAAACAAGACCATACTAATTTACAGTGACATCAGAGTTCAAAATCACAAGAAATATTTAAAACAACATTGCAGGACAGTCTCAAATAAATAAAGAAAAATATATAAGCTAAACATTGCTATATTCCTGACTATATATATAAGAGGATTACTATACTCTAGTTAACTTACTTCAGAGCAAGGTAGATGTGGTAAATGGATTTTCTAGCTGATGTTGTCAAGTCAGAGACAGAATACAGAATTCTCTGTCTCTCATAGATTTCTCAGATTAACATTGCACATGTTACTGCTGGGATAATTTGCAGAATGGTATCATTGCTTGTCATCTGACTCCTAGTTCCCAAGCCCCAAAACTACCATTGATGGCAACTGGTAGCATTTACCATCTACCTGTAAAAATACATAGACAAGGGCTTTTCCTCAGATGTATGGCAAATGCTGGAAGTTATAAAACAATAAAACACTTCCAAAACAATACAGAAAGCTTCTCAGCAGACATTGGGTCTCCTTGCTGCCATAAAGTAATTTAATTTCAGTTGTTTTTCTGAAATTTACTTGACTAAGGTTAACCTCCTGTGTTCCAGTTTCCACTGTTAAAATATATACATTTAAACAGTTACAATAGTGTATGTATATTTCTGTTATCTTCCAGCAGGGCACACTGTGAATACATCTTTAAGCTCAGTACTTTATCAACCCTTTTCAAAACACATGCCTGTACAAACAAGTTTGATATACACCTAACATGCAGTTCTAATACAGTTGTGACACAAGCATTTTACATAAATTATTTTGATATTCACCAACGACATAAGTATTGACAAAATTCCAGATAGCTGTGCTGGCAGTATCTCCCTTTGTCATATTGAATGCGTGTCAATATGAATTACCACATGAAACCCTGTCTATATTTACTACACAGTATGGATGTAACATGAACTTGGATTGAGTTTCATTGTATAGTATGGATTACCACATGAACCTGTATTGGTATTCACTGTGTAGTATGGAAACCACATGAACCTGTATCTGTATTCACTGTACACTATGGGTTAGCACACAAACCTGTATTAGTATTCACTGCTCAGTATGGATACCATATGAACCTGTATCAGTATTAACTGAGCAGTATGGATGCCACTTGAGCCTGTATCGGCATTCACTGAGCAGTATGGATACCATATGATCCTGTATCTATATTCACTATGCAGTATGGATACCATATGAACCTGTATCTGTATTCACTGTACACTATGGGTTAGTACACAAACCTGTATTAGTATTCACTGCCCAGTATGGATAACATATGAACCTGTATCAATATTCACTGAGCAGTATGGATGCCACATGAACTTGTATCGGTATTCACTGAGCAGTATGGATACCATATGAACCCATATCGGTATTCACTGTGCATTATGGATACCATATAAACCTGTATTTATATTCACTATGCAGTATGGATACCATATGAACCTGTATCTGTATTCAGTGTGCAGTATGGATTACCACATGAACCTGTATTTATATTCACTGCGCAGTATGGATACCATATATACCGGCATCTGTTTTCACTGCACAGTATGGGTTATCACATGACCCTGTATCTGTATTCACTATACAGTATGGAAACCATATAAACCTGTGTCTGTATTCACTATACACTATGGGTTGGCACACAAACCTGTATCAGTATTCACTGCTCAGTATGGATACCATATGAACCTGTATCAGTATTCACTGAGCAGTATGGATGCCATATGAACCCTTATCGGTATTCACTGCACAGTATGGATACCATATAGGTTCATAGATAGGTACTAGGCTATTGGCTCTAGGGCCTATATAAGCCTAGCCAAAAAGGTACCCTGGCTTTCCCCACCCAAGAAAATTATTTTCCTGTGCCCCTGTCGAGCAGAGCCACAGAGGTGATCCCCAGGGTGAATTTCCTATTTCCCATCCAATCATCAAGATTTTTCTTGAGGAGTGTTAATGAGAAGCATTGTTTGATATAGATAGGTAGTTTATTCCAGAGTATGGGAAATCTCTGGGACAGGAATCTATCCCTCCAGCATGTTCTGTTTATTGTAGTGACAAGGTTTAGGTCCCTAGAGCATGTAGCTCGAGCGATTGGAATTTCTTTAAGTGGAGCATGTCCAACAGCTCTGGGTTTGACATAGCTTTGTATGTTAGGCTTAGATCACCTCTGAGTAGGAGATATGCAACGGAGTAAAGCTGGAGTTTTTTGAGACGGTCTGTGTAGGGCATCTGTTTGAGGCTGGTAATCCTCTTTATGAGGTATTTCTGCGGTCTTTCCAGTTGTTGTAGATGTCTTGTGAGGTACATACCAAAAGGGCCATTGTACTCTATAATGGGTCTAATGATTGACGAGTAGAGGGGAACAATGACCTCTTTTTTCCTGGATGAGAAACCTTTTGTGATGAGGAGTGCCACGCAGAAGGATTTCCTGACTACTGTGGTAATGTGATTATCAAAGGAGAGACTACTGTCCACCTGTGTCCCAAGGTCTCTTATCACACTTTCACTGCTAAGTAGACTACCACCTATGTGGTAGCTCACGGGTACAGAGTTTTTACCAAAGGGGATGACAATGCACTTTTTGGCATTGAGCTTGAGGCCATGGCTTTGACACCAGGCATCTGTCTCCGTGAGGCCCTTTTGTAGGATGTCCACATCGTTAGGAGTTTAGATTATGGCTCCTAGTTTGCAGTCATCTGCGAACTTCATTCGCCAAAGACCTTCTGTGTTAGACGTCGGATTTGGAGTCTGCTACTTTCACAGTGTGGGTTCTGTCAGTGAGCTAGTTGGCAACCCATTTTGTGACATAGGGATTTATACCTAGTTTAGTGAGTTTATCTATAATTCCAGAGTGGGGAATGGTGTCAAAAGCCTTGGCTAGATCTAGATAAGCTGTGTGAACCACCTTACCCTCATCTACGGCTTTGGTGACTGGTTCAAAGAAGTCTATCAGGTTTAAGAGACATGATCTACCTTTTACAAACACGAACTAGGTGGGGTTCAGAGTTTGGAGATTACCAATGTCTTTGTGTATAAGATCCATGATGATACATTCCATGGTCTTGCAGACCAGGCTCGTTATTCTAATGGGGAGGTAGTTCCCGGTGTCCGTGCTGGCTCCGCTTTGTGGATTGGGATAACCATCGCTGTGCACCATTCAGTGGGCACAAAGCCTGAGGTGAGGCTATGATTGAACATGGTGCTGAGGTGGGGTGTCAGTTCATTCTGCAGTTCATGTAGAACGCAGCCTGGGATGTTGTCAGGTCCCATGGATGCTGTGTTCTTGGCTTTGGAGAGTGTGGTTTTTACCTGTGTAGCCGTGATTATAGGAACTTTGCATTCTTCCAGTATAGAGATGCACCCTTTAGGGGGAGAGAGGGAGGTAAAGTTAGCACTGAAACTATCTGCCAGGACATTGGCAATATCAATGGTTCTGTATATTTAGTGCCATTGTGCTGTAGCTCAGAGCAGATCTGAGTGTTGCCATTGAGATTCTTGACATAGCTATAGAATGCTTTGTGGTTGTCTTTAGAATCAGTGGGGATTTTGTTTTCTTAACTAGCTTTGGAGGATTTTATGAGGGATCTCAGCTTCTTACTGAGGCTGATCAGGGAGTTCCTCCAATCATAGAATTTTACTCTTTTTCCAACAGTTTCTTTCTTCTGTTGTAGAGTTTGTTTATAGCAGGGGACCACCAGACTGGCTTCCTTTTTTTGGAGGGTAGCATCTTGGTTCTGTTATGGATAGCACAATCCATGCACTCGTGTAAGTGCTTATAAAGTGCATTTGTGTAGGATTCAGCAGTCGTATCTCTATTGTCCATCTGCATGGGTGTAGTCAAGTTTGCTATTTCTGTCTTAAAAAGCATAAAGTTGGCTTTGGATAATTTTTTTATGGTGGTTTTCCTAATGGGAAATGGGGGGCGGGATGTGGATGTCTAGGGTGATTAGCTTGTGGTCAAATCTGACCAATGAGGAATTGACCTCTGGTGTGGAACACCTGTCACCCATGTTGGTAATGACCAGGTCTAGGATATTGTGCCCCTGGTGAGGGTGTGGATAGGTTGATCCAAGGCATTGGAATTTATGAATTCCACAAAACGTTGAGCAAAACAGTTGGTACATGAGTAGTTTTCCCAGTTAATGGTAGGATAGTTGAAATCACCCATTATTAGGGTGTTGGGTTGTACCCTAATATTCTCCAGTGTCTCAAGAAATGAGGAGTGGGAATCCTGGGGCATGGTGGGGGATCTGTAGCAAGTTACAATTTGGATTGCTGTCTTGCCCAGAGTTAGTTGCAGTTGGATAATCTCGGATGCATTATGCTGTGCAACTAGCCTTTTAGGTGTGGATATCCTTAATGAATATGGACACGCCTCTGCCTTTAGTGTTTCGGTGCAGGTTAGGTGGCCGAAAGGTGTGGTATGAATTATAGCCTGGTAATGCAGGGGTACTCTCTGAAGCCTTGAACCAGGTCTCTGTCACTGCACAGATGTTGATGTTCTCCATTTTAAGGAGTACCTTGAGTGACTACATTTTGAGGCTTAGACTTCTAACATTGAGTAGCAGTACCCACAGATTTTGCTTGCTTGTACCTGTTAAGATGGTGAATTTGTCATTTGAACCTTGCCTAAAAAAGGCACTATAGGGGTGGCAAGAGCCTTAGCCAGTATCCAGAATCCCAAGGGTGACAGGTGCAGGCCATCTCTGACAAAGCATCGTGGTCTATCGATCATGTCATCCCAGGCAGACAGATACTGGATCCCCTTAGAATTACACCAGAAGCTTAGCCATATCAGTATTCACTGCACAGTATGGATACCATATGAACCCTTATCAATATTCACTGCACAGTATGGATACCATATGAACCCTTATCAGTATTCACTGCACAGTATGGATACCATATGAACCCATATCTGTATTCACTGTGCAGTATGGATACCATATGAACTCATATCTGTATTCACTGCACAGAATGGATGCCATATGTACCTGTTCTATATTCACTGCACAGTATGGATACCATATGAACCCTTATCAGTATTCACTGCACAGTATGGATACCATATGAACCCATATCTGTATTCACTGCACAGAATGGATGCCATATGTACCTGTTCTGTATTCACTGAACAGTATGGGTACCATATGAACCCATATCTGTATTCACTGTGCAGTATGGATTACCACATTTATTCCGACTGGACCAGGTCCATTTTCAGCAGAGGCCCGGGGAGAACAGCTCTGGCATCAAGTTATACAAATACATACATTCAGCATAATACGCAAAACAGGTTACATTATGTATGCTGAGCATAGTAATATAACAAGATGTTAATAAAACACACCAGGTAAAAGAGGATGTTGGTCATAGGTAAGTAGACAATGTTAGTTATAGGTTGGTAAGAGTGGAAAATATACCAAGTAAGATTCTACAATTAAAAGTACTCTTTCAGATGACCACACTTACAGGGGATCAGATATCCAGCATGTGATCAGAGGGCTGTTTGGGGAGTTAGTAGCAGTGTGGGTAGGGTTATGTGATACAAGGGCATAACCAGCTACTAAGAAGATGTGATTTGAGGGAGTATTTGAATATGGACATGGAGGTGACAGTGGACATGGATAGGGGAAGAGTACCATGAGCCTGTATTTATATTCACTGCACAGTATGGATAGCATATGAACCCTTATCAGTATTCACTGCCCAGTATGGATACTATATGAACCCTTATTAGTATTCACTGCACAGTATGGATACCATATGAACCCTTATCAATATTCACTGCACAGTATGGATACCATATGAACCCTTATCAGTATTCACTGCTCGGTATGGATACCATATGAACCCTTATCAGTATTCACTGCACTGTATGGATACAATATGAACCATTATCAGTATTAACTGCACAGTATGGATACCTTATGAACCCTTATCAGTATTCACTGCACAGTATGGATACCATATGAACCCTTATCAGTATTCACTGCACAGTATGGATACCATATGAACCCTTATCAATATTCACTGCACAGTATGGATACCTTATGAACCCTTATCAGTATTCACTGCACTGTATGGATACAATATGAACCATTATCAGTATTAACTGCACAGTATGGATACCTTATGAACTCTTATTAGTATTCACTGCACAGTATGGATACCATATGAACCCTTATCAGTATTCACTGCACAGTATGGATACCATATGAACCCTTATCAATATTCACTGCACAGTATGGATACCATATGAACCTGTATCTGTATTAACTGTGTAGTATGTGTTGCTCATCTGATCAGGATAAAACCAATGAACATTTGTGGGTTCTGTTCAAGCAGCTTTATTGCACACAAATGCATCAGGAATAAGGCTTTGTAACTTAAACTTAAATAAACTTATAAACAGACTGACTACTGCACTCATACATGTTAGCACTCTGGCTGTTCTTTCAAAATGCCACTGCTGCCTGCACATGCTCACTATTTATATGCATGTGCTACATCTGGAAACGCTTCTTAAAGGTACATACACACGATCTGATCTACATCCTCCCTCTTTGAGAAATAGATCATACACCAAATGACAGGATTCAATGACATGCAATTCACAGAAATTATCTTTTGACGTGCAGTTATACAGAACTAATTCTTGGGCATGCAATCATACAAAATTAGACACATATAAAACAATCATGTCCAGGTTACTGGGTATTTTACACTAGGTCTAGAAATACGACCTGATAGTGTAACATAAAAGTCAGAATTGGATCTAGCAACGGGGACTGTTTTTAGGGAATGTTCAACATTGGGGACATCTGGGACAGCATCAGGAATGGGAATGAATACTGTAACATGTTCTTCCGTATGAACATTGTCAGGGCTGCTCTGAGATCTAGATTCGGTATTACAGATACAATGTTGTGATACAATTTCTGATAAAGGAATAAGATGTTTGCGGTTTCTCCTGTATTCTGTACCCTCAGATTCCACTAAGTAGGATGTCGGCTCAGCACATATACCTCTCACTTGACGAATTCGATAAAAGCCATTCGCCATTTGCATCCTCACTGTCTCTCATCCTTTTAACAGATGAAGAAATCTGCTCATTTTATCATAGCTGAACTTCTGAAAGGAAAGCTTCTTAAAGAGTCGGGGTTTGATTGCTCTGTTGTTTTTAGCATTAGGCACCAATAAACTAGAACTGATAGGCAAGGTTGTTCTGGTTTGCCTAGATAGAAGTCTCTGAGCAGGCGAGCCAAGTAGATTGTCATGGGGTATATTTTTGAGATTAAGTAAATTCAAGAAGATATCTGTATTGTCATGCTTTGACCTCTCCAGTAATTGCTTTGCACTCTGTACTGCACATTCAGCAAGGCCATCTGACTGTGGGTATTCAGGACTGCTAGTAACATGGATAAAGTCTCACTCTTTTCAAATCTCTGAAACAGCTGACTGGTAAACTGGGTATCATTGTCAGAAATAACTTTGTGTGGACTACCATGGACTGAGAAATTATGTTTCATCTTAGTAATAGCACTGGACGTTAGGTTAGGTAGCAAATCAATCTCAAACCAGTTTGAATAAGAGTCTACCACTAAGTAATGCTGATTGTTCCACTCAAATATGTCAGTGGCTACAGTTGACCAAGGTAGTTCAGGAATCTGGCTTAACTGAAGTGGTTCTTTTTGCAAATGCAATTTAGTACTGTTGCATACTTAACAAGAAGAAAGCACTTTGTCAATGTCTTTCAATAGAGAAGGCCAAAATACTAGTCGTCTCACCCTTCTTTTGGTAGCTTCAGAACCTGGGTGGCCACGATACAAAATCCGAATGTATTCAAGTTGTAAGGAAGTAGGAACAACTTTAAGACTTTTGAAAATGATGCCATCTTCCATCAGCATCTCATCTCTATAAGGAAAATAAGGTTGCATTTCTGGCGGTACACATGATTGCTTTGATGACCATCCAACATTGATGAAGTGGTTGATCTTTTGCAAAATTGGATCAATCTTTGTATGATCTCTCAGCTCATCAAGTCTCATGGTAGAACAATTATGCACTTCCATGATATCAAAGTCAAAATTTTCTGGATCAAGCTGTTCTGTGCTATTTCTGGGTGATCTGAATAAATTAATTGCCAGATAAAGAAGTTTGCCTTTTGTATAGACCATTTTGAAATTGTAATTTTGTAATCTAAGCATTATTCTTTGTAATCTTGCTGGAGCAGTATGCATAGGGATTTTTAAAATAGTGACTAGAGGTTGATGGTCAGTTTCGATTTGGATAGCTCGGCCATAAATATAATCATGGAACTTCAAACATGTGAACACAATTGTTAAAAGTTCCTTCTCAGTTTGAGCATACTGCATCTCAGTTTGGGTACGACTTTTAGATGCATAGGCAAAAGGTCTGCCCCCTTGAAGAATAACTGCACCAAGACCAAACATTAAAGCATCACAGGAAAGAACTGCTGGTTTGTGGACATTATAGTAGCTCAATGTAGGAGGTTAGCAGTTTGTTGTTTGAGGTTATCAAATGCTTTCTTGTGGTGTTCCAACCATGACCAGGCAACATTTTTGCATGTCAGCTCTCTTAAATGTGCTGATAACTCACTAAATTCAGGGATAAATTTGCCCAAATAGTTAACTATACCAAGGAAACGCTGTAGGGATTGGACATTGTCTGGAGCTGGCATCTCAAGAATGGCTACTTGTTTAGAAGGGTCTGGTTGTAAGCCTGTACTGGCAAATAAATGACCTAGATAAGTAGCTTCTGGTCCACTGAATATACACTTCAGAGGATTAAGCTTCAAGTTCACTTCATGCGCTCTATCCGGAACTTTCCTGAGGTTTCTGTCTTGCTCTGCTTCACCATTGTCTCCAATCAGTAAATCACCAACTATTATAGCACATGGGTAGCCTAAAAACATTTGCTCCATTGCATTCTGAAAGACTTCACTGGCAGAATTAATTCCAAAACGCATCCTGAGGAATCTGTATCTACCAAATGGGGTACTGCATGTAGTCAGTAGTGAAGATTTGTGATCCAGCATTACTTGCCAAAATGAACTCTTTCTATCTAAGACAGAAAAAACAGTGGCATTCAGCATGAGAGTGGCATAGGATGATGAGGTCTCTTTAATGTCTTGTTCAAGTCTCTTGGTCAATGCATATTCTGATTTCATCTGGATTTTTTTATGAGCAGCTACCATATAAGACATCCGCTCAGTTGGTACTGTCACTGGATAAATCACACCTTACTGCACCATTTTGTCTAACTGGACTTTGACTTTGTCCTGCATAGCTATTGAAATTCTTCTTGCTAGTCTGACCACTGGACTGACCTCTGGGTCTACTTTCATGGAGTACACAACTGCAAGTTTGCCTAACTTGTCATCACAAGCATCAGCATACTCTGAGAAAATAGCATTGGTGAAGGTGGAACTAGGACATGAGTTTACATGATGGACTTCTTTGGTAAAAAAAAAATCAGTTTCAACTGTCTCTAAGACCTAATAATGACTGCACAGGTCTTTTAACTACATAAAATTGCAAGCTGTAACTGTTCGTAGCCGAATAGAGTGAAAGCACTACTGAGCCTTCGGGTTGAATCTCTTCACCTTCATAAGCAACAAACTTTGCACAATTGACCAAATTAAGTTGCTCACTAGGCCTTACTTTAGTAAATGTTCCTGCTGATATTACATTACATTACACTTTGAACCAGTGTCTACTTTGAGCTCTGTGGGTTTATCATTGATCGGGACAGCACAACATACTTCACTCTGTCGAACAAATCAACTGCATTAACCTTTTCACCAACCACAGATACACCATCTACATAGAAAGTAGGGTTGCAGCTTTCTATCTGATCAACCTGCTTTTTTGAGTGACTGTTCTTAATAAGTGAATTAGGCTTGCTTGACTTATAAAACTTCTGAAAGTGGTTCCATTTTTTACACTTGCGGCATTGCTGACCAAATGCTAAGCACTTCTCTCTTTTAGACTTATGAATGGCTCCACAATTACAACAATTAACAATAAGACTTGACTTGGGTTTTGCAGACTCACCCTTATACAGTACTGAGCATGTTCATTTTACAGAGCTAGTCTTGGAACTTGCTAGAAAGTTATGGCTTCTCCCAGGGAATCCTGCAGGGGTTGCAGCTGCCATGTGCTTAGGCCTGTTTCTTCTTACCACATACTGCATGCTATCTAAGCTTGGTCTAGAGTTTGCTGAAACCATACTCTTATCACTTGCAAGCATGCTCGTGTGTCTTTCTTTGAGCTCATGGATTTGACAAATATCTACAGCTTAACATAATGTTAAATTATTGTCACAAAGCAAAATCTTTCTCATTGCAGCATTATTAACACTACACACAAGCATGTCTTTTATTAACTCATATTTCAAGTCACCAAATCTGCACATTTTAGCTTTGAGAAATATGGCTGTTATATATGCTGCAAAAGTTTCCCCTGTTTTTTGGTCTCTTGTATAAAATAAGTGCCTCTTTAATGTAACATTTCCCTGGGTGTTGCACATATCTCTAAATTTACATTTAAGAACTCAGGGTCATCTCTTGATTCAGCCAGTACCATAATATGGCAGTTTCCCCCCACCTGCACATACTGCTGGTGTATACACAAATGAATGCTCTCTTTCAATGGCCTCTGACCCAACTACGTTAAGCAAAATTAATGCCCTTGTATGTGCATCTTTGTCAGAAAAAGCTGCTTGTATGAAAATATTGTATTCCTGCTCAAATACTCTCCAGTTCTCTGCTATGTTCTAATCAAACAGAAGTGGAGTGGGTCTGCGAAATGCTTCTGTCATATCAACACACAATAGTGATGGTGCTTGAAATTATGTATGAACACACACACACACACACACACACACACACACACACACACACATATATATATATATATATATATATATATATATATAGAGAGAGAGAGAGAGAGAGATAAAGAGTGAGAGAGAGAGAGAGAGGAGTGCTACGGAATCCTGAAAGCCCAAAATCCTGACACCAAAATCTCAAAAGTTCAAAATACTGAAAACTCAAAATACTGAAAACTCAAAGTACTGAAAACACACAGGATACCAACACTTACTATATTCCAGCATAGATACATACAGGAACAAATAAAACACAAACCATATTACTCTTCTCCAAGTATAAGCAGGGGAGCAAGCCCCCCCCTGCAACCCCCATGTGGGGAGCTGTGCCCTGCACTCCCCCTGCTACTTAAATATATCAACTCTGAGATTGCACTTAGTGTAGTGAAGTAAAATCTCAGAGATGATATATTTAAGTAGCAGGGGTGTGGGGGTGCAGGGGGGCTTGCCCCCTTCCATATAGTTGAAGGGTAATATGCTTATGTATGTACTTGTTTTGCAATGTAATAAGTGTTAGTATCCTGTATGTTTTCAGTATTTTGAGTTTTTAGTATTTTGAACTTTCGAGATTTTGGTCTCAGGATTTTGGGCTTCAGGATTTTGGGCTTTCAGGATTCTGTAGCGCTTTTATATATATATATATATATATATATATATATATATATATATATATGATAAAACCTTATACCAGAACTTGTAATTAAGCCCAATAGAACAACAAACTCTTTGAAATAACTGCACTTTGCCAAATAAGTCTCCGTATCACAAGAACACACTGAAATCACTCTACTTTGTGAAACCACTCCTTATCAATGTAAGAAATACTTTGAAATGACTGTACTTTGTGAATAAACTGTACACAGCAGAAGAAGCTCAGAGTAAGAAACACTTTGAAATGAATGCACTTGGCAAATAAACTGCACTTTTCACACAGCAAACTCTTTGAAATAATTGCAATGTAATAAAGCACACACACTGCAAACACTTTGCACACTCTGAGATACTTTGAACAACTCTAGTTATGCTTTGAGTGGCTTCGGTCAATACGAAATAGTAGTTTATGCCCAAAACATGGTCTTTTACTAAAAAATATGCAGTTGCCTTGCTCTTTAAGCATACTTTAACTTTTTATTTTACTCGTTATGCCCATGTGTAACCCCTTATCATGCTCATTATACTTTTCTTGTGCTCGTTTTATTTTACTCGTTATGCCCATGTGTAACCCCTTATCATGCTCATTATACTTTTCTTGTGCTCATTTTATTTTGCTCGTTATGCCCATGTGCAACCCCTTATCATGCTCATTATACTTTTCTTCTGCTCGTTTTATTTTACTCGTTATGCCCATGTGTAACTCCTTATCATGCTCATTATACATTTCTTCTGCTCGTTTTATTTTACTCGTTATGCCCATGTGTAACCACTTATCATGCTCATTATACATTTCTTCTGCTCATTTTATTTTACTCGTTATGCCCATGTGTAACCCCTTATCATGCTCATTGTACTTTTCTTCTGCTCGTTTTCTTTTAAACATGCTCATTATGCAAACCAACGTAATTCTGAGCCCCATATGAATATCTCTGTCAATTTTATCAAATATCGTGAATTCAAACATTTTGTTTAATTATTTATTTATTGATTTGCAGTTTATTTACCGGGATAGTCCATTGGGCCACAAGGAACCCATTTTCACTAGAGTCCTGGGGAGAAAAGCTCCGTTACAGTATAAAAAGTTTCAGAATTAGAAGATTACAGGATAATAACTTTTACAAATTTTACAAAACAGACATTAGAAAGAGAATACGTGGTAATAACAGTTAAAATAAATTAGCCTGTAACACTTTCCATTATAATCAAAATAAATAAATAAATATCATATGATCCCGTATCTATATTCACTGTACAGTATGGATACTATATGAACCTGTATCTCTATTCACTGTACAGTATGAATATCATATGATCCCGTATCTATATTCAGTGCACAGCATGGATGCCATATGTACCCGTATCTATATTCACTGCACAGTATGGATACTATATGAACCTGTATCTGTATTCACTGTGCAGTATGAATATCATATAATCCCGTATCTATATTCACTGCACAATATGGATACTATATGAACCTGTATCTGTATTCACTGTGCAATATGAATATCATATGATCCCGTATCTATATTCACTGCACAGTATGGATGCCATATGTACCTGTATCTATATTCACTGCACGGTATGGATATTATATGAACCTGTATCTGTATTCACTGTGCAGTATGGATACCATATGAACATGTATCTGTATTCACTGTGCAGTATGGATACCATATGAACCTGTATCTGTATTCACTGTGCAGTATGGATACTATATGAACCCTTATCTGTATTCACTACACAGTGTGAGCACTGCATTTCTATTATGTGATATTAGTCACTTATCAAAGTATAGCTGTTACTGTATAAATGTGGGAACATCACAGGTATTCGTCTACTAATTTGGGGAGTCCATTAACCTCAAAATGATTCCACTGAAAAGTATTTTGAACAGGGAAATTTGCCTTTTCCTTTAGTTCTTTGCAATAATGGAGCTAGTATATAAAATTAGGTTTATGTGGGCACCCGATTTCAAAAGTTGTTTCAGGTTTACTGGCAGTGGATGTCTGCATAATATGCTCCTGACAATTAGATTTGACATAATAGCAGTCATAGATTCTTCACCAAACCACAAATATCATGTGTGTGAAGTTCTTCAACTGTTATTTCTTTTTGACACAGACGTCTGAATATTACACAGTGTTTCTATATGTTGCTATAAGACATTCATTTCTTAGTCTGTGGAAATGGTTTATGCCACTGAATTTTTGTTAGTAAATCTTGTATATGTGGCAATTTCTCTGAGTGTTAGCTGAAATGGACTGTGACTGATTGGATCTCTCAAACATTAGAAAAAAATAAGTACATTAAACCAAATATGCAGACAGATGGATATATAGACAGATAGATAGATAGATAGATAGATAGATAGATAGATAGATAGATAGATAGACAGATAGATATATAGATAAATAGATAGATAGATAGAGAGAGATAGATAAAGAGATAGATTAGATAGACAGATAGATAGATAGATAGATAGATAGATAGATAGATAGATAGATAGATAGATAGATTGCATTGTAGTTTGTCTATTTTCTAGTGTAGAGCAGAATTTCATTAACAATCTACATGAATCTTGTGTTTCCTGCTTCTCTCCCTTCCAGGTGGCCATATGCAGGGACTGCTGCTGCTGTTAAGGACCTGGGGTGCAAACATGTGAACAAGAATGTGCATGAGGCACACGTGGACGTGAAGAACAAGCTAGTGACAACCAGTGCCTTTATGTGCAATGCTCCAGTACATGAGGTTTATGACGGCATTGGAGCAATGATTATAGAAGTCCTGAAACTCGCTTAAAGTACATGTCAACAATGATCACATTGTGTTTGGATTAAGATTGAGTTGCGCAGTTTAACACAAGACTGACTTTCTTGCAGAACAATATGAATATGTTTTTAGCAGCTCAGATGTCTGTAGAAAGAGTCGTATGGCACTGATGCCGTTGGGGTGGAAAGGAAAGATGCAGCAGTACATCACACTTTACAACACCTAAGAAGTAACAGTGACAAGACTTACGATTATTAAAATGATATTTAATCTGTTAAAGCAATATTTCATATAATATCTTGACTGAACTCATGAAAGAATTTATCTGAAGCTAGTTTAAAAAAGTGTCACTGTATCCATTTATTTAGCCTTGTCATTCTTCTGTACTGCTGTAAGATATGACATTATTACACCTATCACTTCACACTCAGTACTGCTCTAAGATATGACATCATTACACCTATCACTTCACACTCAGTACTGCTCTAAGATATGACATCATTACACGTATCACTTCACACTCAGTACTGCTCTAACATATGACATCATTACATGTATCACTTCACACTCAGTACTGCTCTAAGATATGACATCATTACACGTATCACTTCACACTCAGTACTGCTCTAAGATATGACATCATTACACGTATCACTTCACACTCAGTACTGCTCTAAGATATGACATCATTACACCTATCACTTCACACTCAGTACTGCTCTAAGATATGACATCATTACACGTATCACTTCACACTCAGTACTGCTCTAAGATATGACATCATTACATGTATCACTTCACACTCAGTACTGCTGTAAGATATGACATCATTACACGTATCACTTCACACTCAGTACTGCTCTAAGATATGACATCATTACACGTATCACTTCACACTCAGTACTGCTCTAAGATATGACATCATTACACGTATCACTTCACACTCAGTACTGCTCTAAGATATGACATCATTACATGTATCACTTCACACTCAGTACTGCTCTAAGATATGACATCATTACACGTATCACTTCACACTCATTACTGCTCTAAGATATGACATCATTACACGTATCACTTCACACTCAGTACTGCTCTAAGATATGACATCATTACATGTATCACTTCACACTCAGTACTGCTCTAAGATATGACATCATTACACGTATCACTTCACACTCAGTACTGCTCTAAGATATGACATCATTACACGTATCACTTCACACTCAGTACTGCTCTAAGATATGCCATCATTACATGTATCACTTCACACTCAGTACTGCTCTAAGATATGACATCATTACACGTATCACTTCACACTCAGTACTGCTCTAAGATATGACATCATTACACGTATCACTTCACACTCAGTACTGCTCTAAGATATGACATCGTTACACCTATCACTTCACACTCAGTACTGCTCTAAGATATGACATCATTACACGTATCACTTCACACTCAGTACTGCTCTAAGATATGACATCATTACACGTATCACTTCACACTCAGTACTGCTCTAAGATATGACATCATTACACGTATCACTTCACACTCAGTACTGCTCTAAGATATGTCATCATTATACTGTGTATCACTTTCAAGTGTGAAGTCACTGTTTGTTTTGGATTGACCCAATGACACTTTATGTAAGCATGACAGTAACAGTCTTCAGAAAGAACGAAACTTTTGTTTAAATATTTTTTTTTCAGAGGTACTTACATATAGCCAATGTGTGTATGATGCTGGTGTTTACTCAGACTTGCTGGAGAAGTAGGTGACAACGGTGAAACCTGAGTCACCAGGAGTAAATCCCAGGTTAAACAACACATTGAGAATGTATTATTGACAGTTTACAATTAGAAATCATTTAGGTGTTTAGTCTTTTATTTTTGTTTATTTGAATGAACTCTGGCTTTTATTGTTACCAGGAATGGTTTTTGTTGTTTTTTCTTCTTCTTAAGTAGCTTAATTTTCACCATAAATGCTGCTTAGAATAATTTTTGGTTTGGTGATTTTACTTATGTGCAGTTTATTTTTGTTCTAGTCTTCGAATATATTGTCCAATTTTTCAGTAATTGTGCATATAGAGTTGCAACATTTTTTAGGATAGCTTTCAATGATTTGGCTTATGTCAGTCTATTGGATTTCATGATTTTTGTTTTAAAAAGCTGGGAGATTCACTATGTAAAAGGTATAGAAGAAGTAGTTTTGTCAGTTAGGTTTTTGTGTGAGTGTCAATCAGTGACTGAATTTCCAGTCTTGATGTTTTTTTTTTTTTTGGTGAAGTTTTGTTTGGTTGTTGAATTGATATTTAAAAATATTGCGTTGTTTAGATCTGAAGCTGGTGAAAACAAGGTACCATACATATCATATGGGCTTCTGATCTTGGTATTTGTCACAGATTATGACTTAATGTGTAATTAGGGAGTGGGGGAGGAGTTGTCAGGTAGATGGAATGAGAAGGTACCATTTAATGCTAACAGTTACTAATAAAAGCATTACTTTATGTACGAACAATAGAAAAAGTAGCTTGGCAATGACAGGAATAGAGTTTTTATTATTATTATTTGAATTATTGCAAGTTGTTCAGGCAGCTGTTGAAAACTGTTCTGATGCTTAGCAAAGAAAAAATATGCTAGTCTTCCTCATTAAAGACGATACTTTATCTGCAAGATTGACCTGCGAGCTTTCAGTGTGTATGCAGTTAACTCTGTATCAAGTCATAATGTAAGTAAACACTCACTGGCTGCTTTGTGTGATTAAAGTCACACCATTGTAACAACACTGACTGGCTACTTTATGAGATTACAGTCACACCATGATAGAACTCTAACCAGTTGGGTTTAGTACCTGAGCTAATCGAGAAATTTAAATATTACTGATTTAGATTTAACTTTGTCATACCATAAAAAATGTCTAGTTGTTTTTTGAACTGAAGTGTTATAGCAATTTACTCCAATACAATGAGTGTTGAATAATAAATGGCTATCTTTTTTGTTTTGTAAAATAATAACAGACATTTTCTTAAGCTTCATGGATAACACAGAGACTCATAGTGACTCCAATAAAGCAGTCACTATTTATTTTATGTATGTATTTATAGTTTTACAAATGAAAACAAAATGGTGAACCAAAGCATGGCTACAATAAATATGCTCCGGTTTAATAAAATAGGTAAGCGCTTTCTCAATCACATGGGTTGCTTCATCAGACCATCACATAAAAATCAAAAAGAACACCAGCACTTGTATATACAACATTTTGATGTTGTAATAGAGTTAACCAATCACAACAAAATCAAATAATGCAATTAAAAACTTGCGTTGTTAATACCTTGGTTCACCGTTTTGTTATTTTTATTTGCATTCGCTATCAGTTTATGTGGTGTACCATTTATCCTTTGGAGGATTTGCTTTTGTGTTTATTTATATTTTTAGCTGATCAATATTGACTAAGCAGTCTCAACCTGGGAGAATACAGAAGCAATACACGAGTAATGCAAAATCATGCAAAGATTTTCACAATGTACCTCGGTATTTGAAATGAACTAGGTAAGGCTAACATACAGTAAAAATGCAGAGAATATCTAGAACATAGTATTTATTTATTTAACATTTATTTATTTCACATTTGTTTACTGGGAAAGTCCAACTTGGAACAAAGCCAATTTTCAGCAGAGGCCTGGGGAGAAACGCTCCACACACACGTATTTGTGATGTGGGAAGAAAACAGAGCACCCAGAGGAAATGCACATGGATGCAGGGAGGACAAGCAGACTCTGCACAAAAGGCACCCCAGCTGAGAATCAAACCGGAGAACATCAGACAATGAACAGCTCAGCAAATAGTAGCATATAGAAAAACCAGACAATGCAACCTAGTACCAAGGAAATTTAGTTTTCCAGCCTTTATAGGTTCATAGGCAACTACTAGGCAACTGACCTCAAGAGGCATTTTTAAGAACAGCCATGCTTCTGAAAGGTGAGAATTAAACCCTGTAGTTTATGTCGGCAAGGTAAACCCCTTAACCATTTTGCCAACCTCCTACCCTTAAGGGTAGTGCACACTTTCCAGAAGAATAAAGCCAAAAAAAAAGGTTTTAACTTAACAAACTGCTATTTAAACAAGCAGTACCAGCTTGAATCCTGTTTTTTTTATTTTTAATAAGAATGAAAAGTGATCTTTAACATTGATTTGAAGTCTGAAACTGCATAGGCATTACTCAAACACTTTTAGATCAAGTAATGCCTATGCAGTTTCAGACTTCATTTATTGACATTGAAGTGACACCAGCATGTTGTTCCTCATCTTATTAAACACCCATCCATCTCTACTCTTAAACTGATGCATCTTTTTATGACACTGTAAAATATTACTATTATAATTTGAATTACTGCATATGTCTACATTAATCCTTCTCTGTATTGTGAATCTATGTGATGTTATTGTCTAATATAATGCTTATGTTTCTGGAGCTTTTCTCCAAGGCCATCACAATGCGCATAATAGAAGACATTCTACACTGGACAAAGGACAATCTACCTCAGGAAACGATCCTACTAGGAGACCTTAACACTGACTGGGCAACCTGTAACTCCAGCAGCCCCTCTACACATATCAATCTATATGGGTTCTCTCAACTAATTAAAGAACCAACTAGAATAGATGAGAAAACAAAGAGAGAATCCATACTGGACTGGACACTAACCAACTATCCCAAACAAAACTATACAGTAGGCTGCCTCCCAGATGACTTAAGTGATCATCTCCCCACCTTCCTACTCCAGAAACACTCCAATCACCCCAAACCAGTAGTCTACAAATTTGTACGAGATGACAGTAACCTTACCCCACGATACCTAAATACTGTCCTAAGCCACTGCAACTGGGAACCACTACGGACACTCGGGTTAGACCAGGCAGTAGACTGTATATTTCAATACAACCTTCTCTAACATCCTTAATAGTCTAGCTCCCAGCAGAAAGATCAGAGTTAAAGCCAACTATGCACCCTGGCTAAATAGAGACACCAGAGCCTTACTAAAAGCTAGAGATAAAGCCTGGAAAATCTGGAAAACTGACAAAACCCCTAGCTCCAGACAATACTATCAACAGCTTAGAAACAAGGCCAAGGCTGAATCCAAAATAAACAAACAAAACTATTTTCTTAGCGCCCAAAGGAAATATTCAAATAGTCCACAAAAATTCTGGCATGCCATTAACTCCCTACTAAAGCCAGGCAAAACCACAACCCCAGCACCCATCTCTGCTAACAATACCCTAGACACAGCTTCTCAATTTAATAACCATTTTACTAAATCCATCTTGGCCCTGTCCAGTCAAATAACCAAAAACATTCTACCTCAGTCACAACATAACCTATTCCACACCACCCTCTTTCAGCCTATCACCAGTGCCCACCTCAACTATCAAAAAACTCCTCCTAAAACTAAAGCCAACCACACTAGCAGCTGATAACATACCTGCTGCATACCTAAAAATGGCTAGTGACTCCTTATCATATCCTGTCTCCATCCTTATCAACCGCTCCATACTAGAATCCTACATACCCAAACTCTGGAAAGTATCTTGCATCATTCCTCTCCATAAAGGAGGTAATTCTTATGAATTCTCCAACTACCGACCTATTGCCATCCTTTGCCCCTTATCCAAAATTCTTGAGAAATGCATCCACTTGCAAGTGATGACATTTCTTAACACACACAATCTACTATCTACCACACAACACGGTTTCCGTCCACATCACAGCACTACCACAGCCCTTTTATCTTTCACTAATTATATAAACCTTCACAGGAATGATAACAAATATGTATCAGCCATTTTCCTAGACCTCTCAAAAGCATTTGATATGGTCTCCCACTCCATTCTACTAGACTCACTAACATCATTATCCTTCACCTCCTCTACTATAGCCTGGTTCAGAAGCTACTTGTCTGACAGGCAACAATCAGTCCAGTGGAAAGGAACTCTGTCTACACAACTTCCAACCACCAAAGGTGTCCCACAGGGCTCTATACTGGGCCCGCTGTTGTTCTCTATTTTCACAAATAACCTCAAATGCTCTACACAACATGCCACACTCATACAATATGCAGATGATTCAACTCTGATCTGCTCCGCCTCATCTCCCACCACCCTACGTACACTCATTCAAGATACCTTTATCTCAGTAGAAAAATGGATATCTGGGATCCAACTAATTCTAAATCCCAAAAAGACAAAACTGCTACTATTTACCCTAACAGATCAAAAACCCTCTCCTTTACCATAACCTCTAATGACGGCACCACCATCTCCCTTCTAACCACACCAAACTTCTGGGCATTGAAATAGACAATAATCTCCACTTTGATGTTCACATCTCACATACCATAAAACTAGTACACAAAAACTAGGCTCCCTATACAGGCATAAGTCCTTTCTCTCACAAAAGCAAGAGTCACTCTTGCACAAAGCCACCTCCTCTCAACTCTATTATACGCAGCACCAATCTTTACCCAAATCAGACAATGTGACCTAGACAAACTAGAATCATGCTACAATAAAATAGCCAAGTTTGCTACTAACTCAACCTATAGAACCCATCACTGTGCTGCACTAAAAGAACTAAAATGGCTTGAGCTACCACAGCTACTTAACTATCACCAGCTGGGCACAGCCTACAATATTCTCAAATATCCTGAAAAAAACCCCTCATTATCCAACCTACTTACTATCTATACTACAAACCGATACCTAAGATCCAGTGAAAAAACTCTCCTCTCCATCACCAAGGCTAACAATAATGCAAGGAAAGTGCTCTACTCCCACACCGTTGCCAGAAATTGGAACTCTCTTCCCCTATCTGTGTCCACTGCCCCCTCCACATCCATATTCAAAAACTCCCTCAAATCGCACCTTCTTAGTACATGGTTATGCCCTTGTATCACATAACCCTACCCATACTACTATTAACTCCCCAAATTCCTCTCTGATCACATGCTGGAGCTCTGATCCCCTGTAGGCTTGGTCATCTGAAAGGGTACTTTTAACTGTAGAATCTTACTTGATATATTTTCTTTTCTTACCAAAGTATGACTGACATTATCTTTTACCCATGTTCTATATCTTTTACCTGGAGTGTTTTTATTAATTCTTGTTATATTACTATGCTCAGCATACATGATGTAACCTGTTTTGTGTATTATGCTGGATGTACTGTATTTGTATAACTTGATGTTGGAGCTTTTCTCCCCGGGCCTCCGCTGAAAATGGACCTGGTCCAGTCGGAATTTCCCGGTTAACAAATGTAAAATAAAATAAAATAAATAAAATAAATATGCTGAGGTTCTAAACATTAACTTGCTTAAACCTCAAAGATCTCCAAAACACAACACAGGCATAAAGCACACTCAGCCTACTTCCTCACATAGCACAAGGAGTCTGAAAGTCAAAGATGCTGAGCCTGTAAGGCAGGCATAATCTTAAGCAAACATTCTTGTTAGAGGTGACTCCATTTTAAGACATATAAATGTGCCTCTTACCAGGCGGAGCAAGGAAAGAGGGACAGTTAGTTACAAATCTGGTGCCAGGATCCATCAGATCATACAGACACTCAAGCCCTTGAACAAGTACCAGTATGACTCTGTCATAGTTCATCCCAGTGTCAGTGACTTGGGGTACACCTCCCTGGATTATATGAAGAGAGACATGATGGAGCTCTCAGACTATGTCCAAAGCAGGTATGAGCCTAGCATTCGGCAGCGTTCTACCTTCACCAAAGATGATGCTGTGATATGAGCAAAAAATAATTGAATTCAATAATTGGCTTTGTTTTTAGTGTCATTCAAACATCCAGTATTTTTCACCCTATAAGAATATGATTGACAGACCACACTACTTTGCCAGGGATGGCCCTCATCTGTCCTCTAGGGTTTTGATTATTGGCAAGGACATTGCCTTCTTTAGGCAATGTCGACCCGATAAACCTACCAATATAATGAAACAAACAAAGGATAATATGAAGGTGTTACTGATTAATGCTAGGAGCCTGAACGAGAAACTCCATTCCCAATCAGCCCTTCTCACCCTGTAGGACACTGCCTGTGTAGCAACTGAGACTTGGTTTAAAACAGTGGGCAGCACTCTACCTGTGCAGGGCTATAATGCCTTCTACACTTTTAGATCAGCTACTGTGCAGGTGTGAAAAAAGGTGGCAGTGTCTCAATCTACATCCAGAAGAGACTCACATCAAGGCTGGTAAAGCACACAATGCACTAGAGCTTGTTCATGTCCAGATAACCATCAGAAGGTTCCATACCATGTATTAGCTAGATATAGAACTCTCTCTATGACAAAAGAAAGTCAAAACGCCTATCTACAGGAACTAGAATCACTCAGTATTAATTCCAATTCCAATTCCAGGGCGACCTAAACTATCCAGCTATAAATTGGGAAACCTGCACCACCACTAGTATATAAACACAGAGATTCCCGGAATTTGTCAATACACATGCCCTGGAACAATTAGTCAGAGTCCTTACTAATGTGGGAACATCTTTCACCATCCCTTACATATCTTCAGCACTTGTTAGGTCTGACCATAAATTCATCTCCTTCGAAATAAAACTGAAACCCAAGATCTCTTCCACCCAAGATACCTTTAGAAATTTCTTTAAGACAAACTACCTACTCCTAAAGTGATACATTAGCAAGCTTCAAATCTTCATCAAACCCAGTAAACTCCATTAAATATGCAGAAATCTATAACACCACACTGTACCAGCATGTAAACAGCTATATAGATACAGCTGTACCTGTAGGAACAAGTACAGGGCAAACCCCAGAAACAAACCCACATGGTGGAATCATAATACCAACAAGCTTTATAATAAAAGGAAAATAATTTTGACCAAAAGTAAGGAGAGTTACTCCCAGAATATTACACTCTTGTAACTGAAATAAATAAACTCCTCAGGAGCTTAATAAAATCCACCAAAGACAAGTTTGAGGCTAAAATAGCTACCCAAGCCAAAGACAATCAGAAGGCATTTTTTTAGTTATGTTCATAATCTGAAATGCATACTGCAGCAGTGCACTGAGCATGACTGATATGTACTCTGAGGCTGAAGTGATAACAAACCTACTGACCAATACATTTAGCTCTAACTTTACCCCTCTGACATGAAATTGGCACCTCTGTCATTCAGTATTTCTTTTGGGAAACCTACCCTGCTGAAAATCTCTAATAAAACATTTGCTATCTTCTCTGCCTCAATGGAGGACAAAGCCACTGCCTCAGGGTATCATGTAGCATAATCCACTACCACTAGGATATACTTTTTCCTTGTGGAACTTGGGGTACTCAGAGGACCCACAATATTCATAGCTACCCTCAGAAATGGTTCCTCAATCACAGGCAAAGGCATCAAAGGAGCTCTCACCTTGTCTCCTGCCTTGCCTACCTTTTGGCACTGCTCACAGGTCCTGCAGTACCCTGTTACATCCTCTGCAATCGCAGGCCAATAAAAGTTTTGCTTAATACATCTCTCAGTATGCTTTATGCCAATATGACCTGCAAAAGGAAGGCTTATGGCTAGAAGTGCCAGATGGTAGGCTCTAGGCACTACCAACTGCTTTATTACCTCACCCTCTAGCCCTCTTTCAGGGGTCCGCTCTCTATACAGTAACCCTTAATTCCAGTATACAGACTCCCCTTTTCCTTGAAAATCAGGTGCCTCCCTAGCTACCTCCCTCAAGTCTCTTAGTGTAGGGTCTGAGAGCTGATCCTGTCTCAGCTCTATTTTTGTGACTCATCCAGCTCCCTTTCCACAGGAAGTCTGGTATCCTCTGATAGCAGTGCCTCACTGTCAGCCTGGGTACTATCACTCACCTCTGCCCTTGCAGTTACTCTGTCCAAGGGAATATCAGTACTTACAAGCAGCTGCGGCTGACCTTCAGACTCACTGCTACAGTGTAGCTCCATCCCTGAAATAGCCACTTCAACAGCCCTGGCTTCAGTATGAGGTCTGCCTGGGTCTTCACTAGGCTACCAGACCCATATGCCTGTCTCCAAGCCTGACTGCATGTAACTGCAGGCATACAAGGTACTGCATTATCAAAATCACTCCTTATCAAGTCATCTGCAGGGATATCCTCAAACACACCTACTTGTTTGCTTCCCTTTCCACCATTGCAGCCAAGGTGAACCCTAGCCAAAGGTATTGGAATGTGGTCCCTCCTAAAGCTCTAACTGGAGTGGACTGCCCAAGCAAGTACTGTTCCTCTTTAACCACTGTAGGCTTCACAGTGGTTATGTCAGAGGCGTTCTCTCTCTTAGCAATGGCCTGTTTTCCATCCACTAAGATAGGATATAACTGCTTGTGATAGTTTGGTACCCCTGTTGTCTCCAACTTACAGTTGGCATTCTGTTATTTCCACTTGCTGGCTCCACCACCTTTTGTTCCCCGCCTTGCTTCCATGGACATCTATATGCAGCATGGCCCCACAGGTTACATTTGAAACATTTAACCCTTGATCCTAGTGGTGTACCTGAACAGGTGCCTCCCTGTTACTGGCGGACTCTGTTGGGGCAGTTTAGCCTGCCCACCATGGGTTCCCTTATATCCATGTGCAGCACTGTGTATCATTTTCCTGGGCAGTGATGCTCTGATTGCTAAGCAGAGATCACCCTTTTCCCCAGCTCATCTACAGAGTTACATTCTCAGTCTGCCAAACAGAATCACATGTCCTCAAGCAAAGTGCTAAGGCCTTGTTCCTTCATCAAAAGGTCTGCGAGCCCTTCAAAAGTGGTGACCCACCTATGAAAATAAGTGCTTAACTCAGCAATATAACCACACACACTTTAATCTGCCTTGCTTCTATGCTCACAAAACTTTTTTCTGTTAACTTCAGGTGTTAAAGCATTCAAGTAAACATTTCTTTACTTTGACATGGTTTAAACAGTTAATACCAGACAATTTAGAAACAGCAGTTACAGCTATACCATCATGGAGAACGTGGGTCAGGAACCATACCCAGATCCCTTGGTCAGCATTACACCGTTTACATACCCTTTCAAACATATGAATAAAACTATCAAAACTATCACCCTCTGTAAATTGTGGAAGAAATTTAGTGAACTTTATTGATTCCGGAGTTCAGTTATTTCCTTCCCCATTACCTCCATGACCCTGGTGAAGGGTCAGCATCACCCTCTCATGTTGATGCTGCTTCTCCTTCTCATGACCCTGGTGAAGGGTCAGCATCTCCCTTTCATGTTGATGCTGCTTCTCCTTTTCATGACCCTGGTGAAAAGTCAGCATGTCCCTCTCATGTTGATGCTGCTTCTCCTTCTCATGACCCTGGTGACGGGTCAGCGTCTCCCTTTCATGTTGATGCTGCTTCTCCTTTTCATGACCCTGGTGAAGGGTCAGCATGTCCCTCTTATGCTGATGCTGCTTCTCCTTTTCATGACCCTGGTGAAGGGTCAGCATGTCCCTGTCATTTTGATGCTGCTTCTCCTTTTCAGGACCCTGGTGAAGGGTCAGTGTCTCCCTCTCATGTTGATGCTGCTTCTCCTTTTCATGACCCTGGTGAAGGGTCAGCATGTCCCTCTCATGTTGATGCTGCTTCTCCTTTTCATGACCCTGGTGAAGGGTCAGCATGTCCCTCTTATGCTGATGCTGCTTCTCCTTTTCATGACCCTGGTGAAGGGTCAGCATGTCCCTGTCATTTTGATGCTGCTTTTCCTTTTCAGGACCCTGGTGAAGGGTCAGTGTCTCCCTCTCATGGTGATGCTGCTTCTCCTTTTCATGACCCTGGTGAAGGGTCAGCATGTCCCTCTCATGTTGATGCTGCTTCTCCTTTTCATGACCCTGGTGAAGGGTCAGCATGTCCCTGTCATGTTGATGCTGCTTCTCCTTTTCATGACCCTGGTAAAGGGTCAGCATGTCCCTGTCATGTTGATGCTGCTTCTCCTTTTCATGACCCTGGTGAAGGGTCAGCATGTCTCTCTCATGTTGATGCTGCTTCTCCTTTTCATGACCCTGGTGAAGGGTCAGCATGTCCCTCTCATGTTGATGTTGGTTCTCCTTTTCATGACCCTGGTGAAGGGTCAGCATGTCCCTCTCATGATGATGCTGCTTCTCCTGTTCATGACCCTGGTGAAGGGTCAGCATCTCCCTCTCATGTTGATGCTGCTTCTCCTTTTCCTGACCCTGGTGAATGGTCAGCATCTCCCTTTCATGTTGATGCTGCTTTTCCTTTTCATGATCCTGGTGAAGGGTCAGTATTTCCCTCTCATGTTGATGCTGCTCCTCCTTTTCATGACCCTGGTGAAGGGTCAGCATGTCCCTCTCATGCTGATGCTGCTTCTCCTTTTCATGACCCTGGTGAAGGGTCAGCATGTTTCTCTCATGTTGATGCTGCTTCTCCTTTTCATGACCCTGGTGAAGGGTCAGCATGTCCCTCTCATGTTGATGCTGCTTCTCCTTTTCATGACCCTGGTGAAGGGTCAGCATGTCCCTCTCATGTTTATGCTGCTTCTCCTTTTCATGACCCTGGTGAAGGGTCAGCATGTCCCTCTCATGTTGATGCTGCTTCTCCTTTTCCTGACCCTGGTGAAGGGTCAGCATCTCCCTTTCATGTTGATGCTGCTTCTCCTTTTCATGACCCTGGTGAAGGGTCAGCATGTCCCTCTCATGCTGATGCTGCTTCTCCTTTTCATGACCCTGGTGAATGGTCAGCATGTCCCTCTCATGTTGATGCTGCTTCTCCTTTTCATGATCCTGGTGAAGGGTCAGCATGTCCCTCTCATGTTGATGCTGCTTCTCCTTTCATGACCCTGGTGAAGGGTCAGCATGTCCCTGTCATGTTGATGCTGCTTCTCCTTTTCATGACCCTGGTGAAGGGTCAGCATGTCCCTCTCATGTTGATGCTGCTTCTCCTTTTCATGACCCTGGTGAATGGTCAGCATGTCCCTCTCATGTTGATGCTGCTTCTCCTTTTCATGACCCTGGTGAAGGGTCAGCATGTCCCTCTCATGTTGATGCTGCTTCTCCTTTTCATGACCCTGGTGAAGGGTCAGCATGTGTCAGCATGTTTCTCTCATGTTGATGCTGCTTCTCCTTTTCATGACCCTGGTGAAGGGTCAGCGTCTCCCTCTCATGTTGATGCCGCTTCTCCTTTTCCTGACCCTGGTGAAGGGTCAGCATGTCCCTCTCATGTTGTTGCTGCTTCTTTTTTTCATGACCCTGGTGAAGAGTCAGCATTATTTATTTATTTATTTATATCTGTTGACCGGGAGTGTCCGATTGGACATAGGTCCATTTTCAGCGGAGGCCCGAGGAGAAAAGCTCCACAGTTAAAATAAACAGACAGTAGTTACATTGGATTACATAGCGATTAACAATTTACATAGCAATTACTTACAACATATTTACCGATGAAGAACCCTTGATCCTAGTGGTGTACCTGAACAGGTGCCTCCCTGTTACTGGCGGACTCTGTTGGGGCAGTTTAGCCTGCCCACCATGGGTTCCTTTATATCCATGTGCAGCACTGTGTATTATTTTCCTGGGCAGTGATGCCCTGATTGCTAAGCAGAGATCACCTTTTTCCCCAGCTCATCTACAGAGTTACATTCTCAGTCTGCCAAACAGAATCACATGTCCTCAAGCAAAGTGCTAAGGCCTTGTTCCTTCATCAAAGGTTCATGAGCCCTTCAAAAGTGGTGACCCACCTATGAAAATAAGTGCTTAACTCAGCAATATAACCACACACACTTTAATCTGCCTTGCTGCTATGCTCACAAAACTTTTTTCTGTTAACTTCAGGTGTTAAAGCATTCAAGTAAACATTTCTTTACTTTGACATGGTTTAAACAGTTAATACCAGACAATTTAGAAACAGCAGTTACAGCTTTACCATCATGGAGAACGTGGGTCAGGAACCATACCCAGATCCCTTGGTCAGCATTAAACTGTTTACATACCCTTTCAAACATATGAATAAAACTATCAAAACTATCACCCTCTGTAAATTGTGGAAGAAATTTACTGAACTTTATTGATTCCGGAGTTCAGTTATTTCCTTCCCCATTACCTCCATGACCCTGGTGAAGGGTCAGCATCACCCTCTCATGTTGATGCTGCTTCTCCTTCTCATGACCCTGGTGAAGGGTCAGCATCTCCCTTTCATGTTGATGCTGCTTCTCCTTTTCATGACCCTGGTGAAAAGTCAGCATGTCCCTCTCATGTTGATGCTGCTTCTCCTTCTCATGACCCTGGTGACGGGTCAGCGTCTCCCTTTCATGTTGATGCTGCTTCTCCTTTTCATGACCCTGGTGAAGGGTCAGCATGTCCCTCTTATGCTGATGCTGCTTCTCCTTTTCATGACCCTGGTGAAGGGTCAGCATGTCCCTGTCATTTTGATGCTGCTTCTCCTTTTCATGACCCTGGTGAAGGGTCAGTGTATCTCTCATGTTGAGGCTGCTCCTTTTCATGACCCTGGTGAAGGGTCAGCATGTTCCTCTCATGTTGATGCTGCTTCTCCTTTTCATGACCCTGGTGAAGGGTCAGCATGTCCCTCTTATGCTGATGCTGCTTCTCCTTTTCATGACCCTGGTGAAGGGTCAGCATGTCCCTGTCATTTTGATGCTGCTTTTCCTTTTCAGGACCCTGGTGAAGGGTCAGTGTCTCCCACTCATGTTGATGCTGCTTCTCCTTTTCATGACCCTGGTGAAGGGTCAGCATGTCCCTCTCATGTTGATGCTGCTTCTCCTTTTCATGACCCTGGTGAAGGGTCAGCATGTCCCTGTAATGTTGATGCTGCTTCTCCTTTTCATGACCCTGGTGAAGGGTCAGTGTCTCCCACTCATGTTGATGCTGCTCCTCCTTTTCATGACCCTGGTGAAGGGTCAGCATGTCCCTCTCATGCTGATGCTGCTTCTCCTTTTCATGACCCTGGTGAAGGGTCAGCATGTCCCTGTCATGTTGATGCTGCTTCTCCTTTTCATGACCCTGGTAAAGGGTCAGCATGTCCCTGTCATGTTGATGCTGCTTCTCCTTTTCATGACCCTGGTGAAGGGTCAGCATGTCCCTCTTATGCTAATGCTGCTTCTCCTTTTCATGACCCTGGTGAAGGGTCAGCATGTCCCTGTCATTTTGATGATGCTTCTCCTTTTCAGGACCCTGGTGAAGGGTCAGTGTCTCCCTCTCATGTTGATGCTGCTTCTCCTTTTCATGACCCTGGTGAAGGGTCAGCATGTCCCTCTCATGTTGATGCTGCTTCTCCTTTTCATGACCCTGGTGAAGGGTCAGCATGTCCCTGTAATGTTGATGCTGCTTCTCCTTTTCATGACCCTGGTGAAGGGTCAGTGTCTCCCTCTCATGTTGATGCTGCTCCTCCTTTTCATGACCCTGGTGAAGGGTCAGCATGTTCCTCTCATGTTGATGCTGCTTCTCCTTTTCATGAACCTGGTGAAGGGTCAGCATGTCCCTCTCATGTTGATGTTGGTTCTCCTTTTCATGACCCTGGTGAAGGGTCAGCATGTCCCTCTCATGATGATGCTGCTTCTCCTGTTCATGACCCTGGTGAAGGGTCAGAATCTCCCTCTCATGTTGATGCTGCTTCTCCTTTTCCTGACCCTGGTGAATGGTCAGCATCTCCCTTTCATGTTGATGCTGCTTCTCCTTTTCATGATCCTGGTGAAGGGTCAGTATCTCCCTCTCATGTTGATGCTGCTTCTCCTTTTCATGACCCTGGTGAAGGGTCAGCGTCTCCCTCTCATGTTGATGCTGCTTCTCCTTTTCATGACCCTGGTGAAGGGTCAGCATGTCCCTGTCATGTTGATGCTGCTTCTCCTTTTCATGACCCTGGTGAAGGGTCAGCATGTCCCTGTCATGTTGATGCTGCTTCTCCTTTTCCTGACCCTGGTGAATGGTCAGCATCTCCCTTTCATGTTGATGCTGCTTCTCCTTTTCATGACCCTGGTGAAGGATCAGCATGTCCCTCTCATGCTGATGCTGCTTCTCCTTTTCATGACCCTGGTGAATGGTCAGCATGTCCCTCTCACACTGATGCTGTTTCTCCGTTTCATGATCCTGGTGAATGGTCAGCATGTCCCTCTCATGTTGATGCTGCTTCTCCTTTTCATGACCCTGGTGAAGGGTCAGCATGTCCCTTTCATGTTGATGCTGCTTCTCCTTTTCATGACCCTGGTGAAGGGTCAGCATGTCCCTCTCATGCTGATGCTGCTTCTCCTTTTCATGACCCTGGTGAAGGGTCAGCATGTTTCTCTCATGTTGATGCTGCTTCTCCTTTTCATGACCCTGGTGAAGGGTCAGCGTCTCCCTCTCATGTTGATGCTGCTTCTCCTTTTCCTGACCCTGGTGAAGGGTCAGCATGTCCCTCTCATGATGATGCTGCTTCTCCTTTTCATGACCCTGTTGAAGGGTCAGCATCTCTCTCTCATGCTGATGCTGCTTCTCTATTTCATGATCCTGGTGAAGGGTCAGCATGTCCCTCTCATGTTGATGCTCCTTCTTTTTTTCATGACCCTGGTGAAGAGTCAGCATTATTTATTTATTTATTTATATCTGTTGACCGGGAGTGTCCGATTGGACATAGGTCCATTTTCAGCGGAGGCCCGAGGAGAAAAGCTCCACAGTTAAAATAAACAGACAGTAGTTACATTGGATTACATAGCGATTAACAATTTACATAGCAATTACTTACAACATATTTACAGATGAAGAACCCTTGATCCTAGTGGTGTACCTGAACAGGTGCCTCCCTGTTACTGGCGGACTCTGTTGGGGCAGTTTAGCCTGCCCACCATGGGTTCCTTTATATCCATGTGCAGCACTGTGTATCATTTTCCTGGGCAGTGATGCCCTGATTGCTAAGCAGAGATCACCTTTTTCCCCAGCTCATCTACAGAGTTACATTCTCAGTCTGCCAAACAGAATCACATGTCCTCAAGCAAAGTGCTAAGGCCTTGTTCCTTCATCAAAAGGTCTGAGCCCTTCAAAAGTGGTGACCCACCTATGAAAATAAGTGCTTAACTCAGCAATATAACCACACACACTTTAATCTGCCTTGCTTCTATGCTCACAAAACTTTTTTCTGTTAACTTCAGGTGTTAAAGCATTCAAGTAAACATTTCTTTACTTTGACATGGTTTAAACAGTTAATACCAGACAATTTAGAAACAGCAGTTACAGCTTTACCATCATGGAGAACGTGGGTCAGGAACCATACCCAGATCCCTTGGTCAGCATTACACTGTTTACATACCCTTTCAAACATATGAATAAAACTATCAAAACTATCACCCTCTGTAAATTGTGGAAGAAATTTAGTGAACTTTATTGATTCCGGAGTTCAGTTATTTCCTTCCCCATTACCTCCATGACCCTGGTGAAGGGTCAGCATCACCCTCTCATGTTGATGCTGCTTCTCCTTCTCATGACCCTGGTGAAGGGTCAGCATCTCCCTTTCAAGTTGATGCTGCTTCTCCTTTTCATGACCCTGGTGAAAAGTCAGCATGTCCCTCTCATGTTGATGCTGCTTCTCCTTTTCATGACCCTGGTGAAGGGTCAGCATGTCCCTCTTATGCTGATGCTGCTTCTCCTTTTCATGACCCTGGTGAAGGGTCAGCATGTCCCTGTCATTTTGATGCTGCTTCTCCTTTTCAGGACCCTGGTGAAGGGTCAGTGTCTCCCTCTCATGTTGATGCTGCTTCTCCTTTTCATGACCCTGGTGAAGGGTCAGCATGTCCCTCTCATGTTGATGCTGCTTCTCCTTTTCATGACCCTGGTGAAGGGTCAGCATGTCCCTCTTATGCTGATGCTGCTTCTCCTTTTCATGACCCTGGTGAAGGGTCAGCATGTCCCTGTCATTTTGATGCTGCTTTTCCTTTTCAGGACCCTGGTGAAGGGTCAGTGTCTCCCTCTCATGTTGATGCTGCTTCTCCTTTTCATGACCCTGGTGAAGGGTCAGCATGTCCCTCTCATGTTGATGCTGCTTCTCCTTTTCATGACCCTGGTGAAGGGTCAGCATGTCCCTGTCATGTTGATGCTGCTTCTCCTTTTCATGACCCTGGTGAAGGGTCAGTGTCTCCCTCTCATGTTGATGCTGCTCCTCCTTTTCATGACCCTGGTGAAGGGTCAGCATGTCCCTCTCATGTTGATGCTGCTTCTCCTTTTCATGACCCTGGTGAAGAGTCAGCATCTCCCTGTCATGTTGATGCTGCTTCTCCTTTTCCTGACCCTGGTTAAGGGTCAGCATGTCCCTCTCATGTTGATGCTGATTCTCCTTTTCATGTCCCTGGTGAAGGGTCAGCATGTCTCTCTCATGTTAATGCTGCTTCTCCTTTTCATGACCCTGGTGAAGGGTCAGCATGTCCCTGTCATTTTGATGCTGCTTCTCCTTTTCAGGACCCTGGTGAAGGGTCAGTGTCTCCCTCTCATGTTGATGCTGCTTCTCCTTTTCATGACCCTGGTGAAGGGTCAGCATGTCCCTCTCATGTTGATGCTGCTTCTCCTTTTCATGACCCTGGTGAAGGGTCAGCATGTCCCTGTAATGTTGATGCTGCTTCTCCTTTTCATGACCCTGGTGAAGGGTCAGTGTCTCCCTCTCATGTTGATGCTGCTCCTCCTTTTCATGACCCTGGTGAAGGGTCAGCATGTCCCTCTCATGTTGATGCTGCTTCTCCTTTTCATGACCCTGGTGAAGGGTCAGCATGTCCCTCTCATGTTGATGTTGGTTCTCCTTTTCATGACCCTGGTGAAGGGTCAGCATGTCCCTCTCATGATGATGCTGCTTCTCCTGTTCATGACCCTGGTGAAGGGTCAGCATCTCCCTCTCATGTTGATGCTGCTTCTCCTTTTCCTGACCCTGGTGAATGGTCAGCATCTCCCTTTCATGTTGATACTGCTTCTCCTTTTCATGATCCTGGTGAAGGGTCAGTATCTCCCTCTCATGTTGATGCTGCTCCTCCTTTTCATGACCCTGGTGAAGGGTCAGCATGTCCCTCTCATGCTGATGCTGCTTCTCCTTTTCATGACCCTGGTGAAGGGTCAGCATGTTTCTCTCATGTTGATGCTGCTTCTCCTTTTCATGACCCTGGTGAAGGGTCAGCGTCTCCCTCTCATGTTGATGCTGCTTCTCCTTTTCATGACCCTGGTGAAGGGTCAGCATGTCCCTGTCATGTTGATGCTGCTTCTCCTTTTCATGACCCTGGTGAAGGGTCAGCATGTCCCTGTCATGTTGATGCTGCTTCTCCTTTTCCTGACCCTGGTGAATGGTCAGCATCTCCCTTTCATGTTGATGCTGCTTCTCCTTTTCATGACCCTGGTGAAGGGTCAGCATGTCCCTCTCATGCTGATGCTGCTTCTCCTTTTCATGACCCTGGTGAATGGTCAGCATGTCCCTCTCACACTGATGCTGTTTCTCCGTTTCATGATCCTGGTGAATGGTCAGCATGTCCCTCTCATGTTGATGCTGCTTCTTCTTTTCATGACCCTGGTGAAGGGTCAGCATGTCCCTTTCATGTTGATGCTGCTTCTCCTTTTCATGACTCTGGTGAAGGGTCAGCATGTCCCTCTCATGCTGATGCTGCTTCTCCTTTTCATGACCCTGGTGAAGGGTCAGCATGTTTCTCTCATGTTGATGCTGCTTCTCCTTTTCATGACCCTGGTGAAGGGTCAGCGTCTCCCTCTCATGTTGATGCCGCTTCTCCTTTTCCTGACCCTGGTGAAGGGTCAGCATGTCCCTCTCATGTTGTTGCTGCTTCTCCTTTTCATGACCCTGGTGAAGGGTCAGCATGTCCCTCTCATGATGATGCTGCTTCTCCTTTTCATGACCCTGTTGAAGGGTCAGCATCTCTCTCTCATGCTGATGCTGCTTCTCTATTTCATGATCCTGGTGAAGGGTCAGCATGTCCCTCTCATGTTGATGCTCCTTTTTTTCATGACCCTGGTGAAGAGTCAGCATTATTTATTTATTTATTTATATCTGTTGACCGGGAGTGTCCGATTGGACATAGGTCCATTTTCAGCGGAGGCCCGAGGAGAAAAGCTCCACAGTTAAAATAAACAGACAGTCGTTACATTGGATTACATAGCGATTAACAATTTACAAAGCAATTACTTACAACATATTTACAGATGAAGAACCCTTGATCCTAGTGGTGTACCTGAACAGGTGCCTCCCTGTTACTGGCGGACTCTGTTGGGGCAGTTTAGCCTGCCCACCATGGGTTCCTTTATATCCATGTGCAGCACTGTGTATCATTTTCCTGGGCAGTGATGCCCTGATTGCTAAGCAGAGATCACCTTTTTCCCCAGCTCATCTACAGAGTTACATTCTCAGTCTGCCAAACAGAATCACATGTCCTCAAGCAAAGTGCTAAGGCCTTGTTCCTTCATCAAAAGGTCTGCGAGCCCTTCAAAAGTGGTGACCCACCTATGAAAATAAGTGCTTAACTCAGCAATATAACCACACACACTTTAATCTGCCTTGCCTCTATGCTCACAAAACTTTTTTCTGTTAACTTCAGGTGTTAAAGCATTCAAGTAAACATTTCTTTACTTTGACATGGTTTAAACAGTTAATACCAGACAATTTAGAAACAGCAGTTACAGCTTTACCATCATGGAGAACGTGGGTCAGGAACCATACCCAGATCCCTTGGTCAGCATTCCACTGTTTACATACCCTTTCAAACATATGAATAAAACTATCAAAACTATCACCCTCTGTAAATTGTGGAAGAAATTTAGTGAAATTTATTGATTCCGGAGTTCAGTTATTCCCTTCCCCATTACCTCCATGACCCTGCTGAAGGGTCAGCATCACCCTCTCATGTTGATGCTGCTTCTCCTTTTCATGACCCTGGTGAAGGGTCAGTGTCTCCCTCTCATGTTGATGCTGCTCCTCCTTTTCATGACCCTGGTGAAGAGTCAGCATGTCCCTCTCATGTTGATGCTGCTTTTCCTTTTCATGACCCTGGTGAAGGATCAGCATGCCCTCTCATGCTGATGCTGCTTCTCCTTTTCATGACCCTGGTGAATGGTCAGCATGTCCCTCTCATGTTGATGCTGCTTCTCCTTTTCATGACCCTGGTGAAGGGTCAGCATGCCCTCTCATGCTGATGCTGCTTCTCCTTTTCATGACCCTGGTGAAGGGTCAGCATGTCCCTCTCATGATGATGCTGCTTCTCCTGTTCATGACCCTGGTGAAGGGTCAGCATCTCCCTCTCATGTTGATGCTACTTCTCCTTTTCATGACCCTGGTGAAGGGTCAGCATCTCCCTCTCATGTTGATGCTGCTTCTCCTTTTCATGACCCTGGTGAAGGGTCAGCATGTCCCTCTCATGTTAATGCTGCTTCTCCTTTTCATGACCCTGGTGAAGGGTCAGCATGTACCTCTCATGTTGATGTTGGTTCTCCTTTTCATGACCCTGGTAAAGGGTCAGCATCTCCCTCTCATGTTGATGCTGCTCCTCCTTTTCAGGACCCTGGTGAACGGTCAGCATCTCCCTCTCATGTTGATGCTGCTTCTCCTTTTCCTGACCCTGGTGAAGGGTCAGCATCTCCCTCTCATATTGATGCTGCTTCTCCTTTTCATGACCCTGGTGAATGGTCAGCATCTCCCTTTCATGTTGATGCTGCTTCTCCTTTTCATGATCCTGGTGAAGGGTCAGCATGTCCGTCTCATGTTGATGCTCCTTCTCATTTTCATGACCCTGGTGAAGAGTCAGCATTATTTATTTATTTATTTATATCTGTTGACCGGGAGTGTCCGACTGGACGTAGGTCCATTTTCAGCAGAGGCCCGAGGAGAAAAGCTCCACAGTTAAAATAAACAGACAGTAATTACATTGGATTACATAGCGATTAACAATTTACATAGCAATTACTTACAACATATTTACAGATGAAGAGCACAGTACATCAGTAGACAACTAGAATCTTTATCTGTGAAGTACGTAACAGACATTAAAAATGTTAAAATAAGAAGTTCCTGCTGTATAAGTACTAGGCTTATGAGCATCTGAGCTTGCTATAATCAAAGTAGTTAGTGCAGTGGAAAGAAAGGTAGTGGTTGGATGGGGTTGGTGACATTAGAGTGGGAGTTGCAAGGGCATAGCCAGCATGTTTTTAGGTGTGCTTTTAGTAAAGTTTTGAAGTGGGTGCATGATGGTATGAAGGTAATTGTGGGTGGGAGGGAGTTCCATAATTTGGCTATGGTGCAAGAGGATTGTGCTTCACCAGCAGAGTTATTGGCTTTAGTGATCTGCAAGTGATTTTTTCTCCCTTTCATGGTGATGCTGCTTCTCCTATTCATGACCCTGGTGAAGGGTCAGCATGTCCCTCTCATGTTGATGCTGCTTCTCCTATTCATGACCCTGGTGAAGGGTCAGAATGTCCCTCTCATGTTGATGCTGCTTCTCCTTTTCATGACCCTGGTGAAGGCTCAGTGTCTCCCGCTCATGTTGATGCTACTTCTCCTTTTCCTGACCCGGGTGAAGGGTCAGCATGTCCTTCTCATGTTGATGCTGCTTCTCCTTTTCATGACCCCGGTGAAGGGTCAGCATGTCTCCCTCATGTTGATGCTGCTTCTCCTTTTCATGACCCTGGTGAAGGGTCAGCATCTCCCTCTCATGTTGATGCTGCTTCTCCTTTTCATGACCCTGGTGAAGGGTCAGCATCTCCCTTTCATGTTGATGCTACTTCTCCTTTTCATGACCTTGGTGAAGGGTCAGCATCACCCTCTCATGTTGATGCTGCTTCTCCTTTTCGTTACCCCGATGAAGGGTCAGCATGTCCCTCTCATGTTGATGCTGCTTCTCCTTTTCATGACCCTGGTGAAGGGTCAGCATGTCCCTCTCACATTGATGCTGCTTCTCCTTTTCATGACCCTGGGGAGGGGTCAGCATCTCCCTTTCATGTTGATGCTGCTTCTCCTTTTCCTGACCCTGGTGAAGGGTCAGCATCTCCCTCTCATATTGATGCTGCTTCTCCTTTTCATGACCCTGGTGAAGGGTCAGTGTCTCCCGTTCATGTTGATGCTAATTCTCCTTTTCATGACCCTGGTGAAGGGTCAGCATGTCCCTCTCATGTTGATGCTGCTTCTCATTTTCATGACCCTGGTGAAGGGACAGCATCTCCCTCTCATGTTGATGCTGCTTCTCCTTTTCATGACCGTGGTGAAGGATCAGCATGTCCCTCTGATGTTAATGCTGCTTCTCCTTTTCATGACCCTGGTGAAGGGTCAGCGTCTCCCTCTCATGTTTATGCTGCTTCTCCTTTTCATGACACTGGTGAATGGTCAGCATCTCCCTCTCATGTTGATGCTTCTTCTCCTTTTCATGACCCTGGTGAAGGGTCAGCATCTCCCTCTCATGTTGAAGCTGCTTCTCCTTTTCATGACCCTGGTGAAGAGTCAGCATGTCCCTCTCATGTTGATGCTGCTTCTCCTATTCATGACCTTGGTGAAGGGTCAGTGTCTCCCGCTCATGTTGATGCTACTTCTCCTTTTCATGACCCTGGTGAAGGGTCAGCATGTCCCTCACATGTTGATGCTGCTTCTCCTTTTCATGACCCTTGTGAAGGGTCAGTGTCTCCCTCTCATGTTGACGCTTCTTCTCCTTTTCATGACCCTGGTGAAGGGTCAGCATCTCCCTCTCATGTTGATGTGGCTTCTCCTTTTCATGACCCTGGTGAAGGGTCAGCATGTCCCTGTCATGTTGATGCTGCTTCTCCTTTTCATGGCCCTGGTGAAGGGTTTGTGTCTCCCTCTCATGTTGATACTGCTTCACCTTTTCATGACCCTGGTGAAGGGTCAGCATTTCCCTGTCATGTTGATGCTGCTTCTCCTTTTCATGACCCTGGTGAAGGGTCATCATGTCCCTCTCATGTTGATGCTGCTTCTCCTTTTCATGACCCTGGTGAAGGGTCAGTGTCTTCCTCTCATGTTGGTGCTGCTTCTCCTTTTCTTTACCCCGGTGAGGGGTCACCATGTCCCTCTCATGTTGATGCTGCTTCTCCTTTTCATGACCCTGGGGAAGGGTCAGCATCTCCCTCTCATGTTGATGCTGCTTCTCCTTTTCATGACCCTGGTGAAGGGTCAGAATGTCCTGCTCATGTTGATGCTGCTTCTCCTTTTCATGACCCTGGTGAAGGGTCAGCATGTCCCTCATGTTGATGCTGCTTCTTCTTTTCATGACCGTGGTGAAGAGTCAGCATGTCCCTCTCATGTTGATGCTGCTTCTCCTTTTCATGACCCCAGTGAAGGGTCAGCTTCTCCCTCTCATGTTGATGCTGCTTCTCCTTTTCATGACCCTGGTGAAGGGTCAGCATGCCCCTTTCATATTGATGCTGCTTCTCCTTTTCATGACCCTGGTGCAGGGTCAGCATGTCCCTCTCATGTTGATACTGCTTCTCCTTTTCATGACCCTGGTGAAGGGTCAGCATGTCCCTCTCATGTTGATGCTGCTTCTCCTTTTCATGACCCTGGTGAAGGGTCAGCATAGGTTCATAGGTTCATAGGTTTATAGTAGGCTATCTGCCCTAAGGCATTTATAAGCCTAGCCCAAATTTTTGTGGCTTACGCCACCCCTTATATGAAAAAATACTGTGCCCATTAGTTTGTTGTGCCTCTGTCCAGCAGTGACACAGAGATGATTCCCGGGATAAACCTACAATCTCCCATCCACAGGTCAAGATTTCTCTTGAACAGAGCCAGCGAGGTGCTCTGCCTCACATGGATCGGGATTTTATTCCACAGCATAGGGAGTCTCTGAGTGATAAATCTATCCCTCCAGCATGTCCTATTTATATCCGTGCTAAGGTTTAAGTCGCTTGCTCTAGTGGTTTTGGTGGATTTGGATTTTTTGAGGTGGAGCATGTCCATTAATTCCGGGTTGGACATGGCCTTGTATGTCAGGCACATGTCACCTCTGAGCAGACGGTATGCAACTGAATAGAGCTGGAGTTTCTTCAATCTGGCAGCAAATGACAGATTTTGGAGTCCCTTTATCCTTTTGGTGAGGAACTTTTGCAGTCTCTCCAATTGCTGCAGATGTTGGGTGAGATACATCCCGAATGGGGCATTGTACTTGATCATTGGTCTGATAAGTGAAGAGTACAGGGGAACAATGACCTCACTAGATCTGGATGTGAATCCCTTCATGATCAGGTGGGCAATGTAGAAGGTCTTTCTAACCACTTTAGCAACGTGAGCGTCAAATGAAAGGCCACTGTCAACCTGGGTCCCCAGGTCCCTGATAACCTCTTCTGTGCTTAGTGGATTGCCACCTATATGGTAGCTTGGGGTTACCTTGTTTTTCCCAAAGGGTATGACTATACATTTTTTGACGTTTAACTTCAGGCCATGGCTCTGGCACCAGCTATCTGTTTCTGTGAGTCCCTTCTGAAGGATATCCGTGTCTGATGCACTTTCCACTATGGCACCCAGTTTGCAGTCGTCTGCAAACTTTGTCAGCCAAAGTCCTCCCATGTTGGCCTGTACTTCTGAGAAGTAGATGCCGAACAATAGGGGGCCAAGGACCGAGCCCTGTGGGACACCACTTGTGACCGGCTTGGAGTCTGACAAAGCGCCAGCAACTCTAACCCTGTGGGTTCTGTCCTTAAGCCAGTTTGCAACCCATCTTGTGACATATGGGTTTACATTTAAGCTGGTAAGTTTTTCTACAATACCCGAGTGGGGTATTGTGTCGAAGGCCTTTGCAAGGTCAAGGTAGGCTGTATGGACTGCCTTTCCCTCATCAATGGCCTTGGTGACTGTTTCGAAGAAGTCGACCAAGTTCAAAAGGCATGATCTGCCCTTGACGAAGCCAAACTGGGTCGGGTCCAATGTCTGCAAGTCCCCTATATCTTTGTTTATGAGCGCCATTATGATCCTCTCCATAGCTTTGCAGACTAGACTTGTTAAGCTTATGGGGCGGTAATTACCAGGGTCTGTTGAGGCACCGCATGTCCCTCTCATGTTGATGCTGCTTCTCCTTTTCATGACCCTGGTGAAGGGTCAGTGTCTCCCTCTCATGTTGATGCTGCTTCTCCTTTTCATGACCTTGGCGAAGGGTCAGCATGTCCCTCTCATGTTGATGCTGCTTCTCCTTTTCATGACCCTGGTGAAGGGTCAGCATCTCCCTCTCATGTTGATGCTTCTTCTCCTTTTTATGACCCTTGTGAAGGGTCAGCATGCCCCTCTCATGTTGATGCTTCTTCTCCTTTTCTTGACCCTGTTGAAGGGTCAGCATGTCCCTCTCATGTTGATGCTGCTTCTCCTTTTCCTGACCCTGGTGAAGGGTCAGCATGTCCCTCTCATGTTGTTGCTGCTTCTCCTTTTCATGACCCTGGTGAAGGGTCAGCATGTCCCTCTCATGATGATGCTGCTTCTCCTTTTCATGACCCTGTTGAAGGGTCAGCATCTCTCTCTCATGTTGATGCTGCTTCTCCTTTTCATGATCCTGGTGAAGGGTCAGCATGTCCCTCTCATGTTGATGCTGCTTCTCCTTTTCATGACCCCGGTGAAGGGTCAGCATGTCTTTCTCATGTTGATGCTGCTTTTCCTTTTCATGACCCTGGTGAAGGGTCTGCGACTCCCTCTCGTGTTGATGCTGCTTCTCATTTTCTTCAGCCTCCAAATGCCACAGTCTCTCTGCTAATTCTAATTCCCAGCATTTGGCCTCCAGTTCAAGTCTCTTTAACTCCAGATAGATTTTTACGTCCTCTGAGGAAAAGGTGAACTTTCCTGTTTCTGAGGGCTGCCAATTTCCATCACCAGACTGGTCATCCTCCTGGTTGCTGGTCTGAGCTGTGATTAAGGCTGAAATCATTTCCTCTTTAGTCAGATTGGCATACTCCAATCCTTTGGCTTCACACACCTTGGCCAAATGGTTCTTTGTTAACTTGCCATAATTATCTGACACCTTTGACTGCTTTCTCTGACTAAACTAAATTAACAAAAAAAATAAATGAATAAAACTCTGGTATGAAACTCTCAATGTCTACCATGTGGCTGCTGAGAGAATACACACCTTTAGTGACAATTGCTTAAAGGCTACAGAAGTTCAATATCCACACCACTGCTCACCAATATGTGATGTCTCCACTTTGGGCTAGTAATTAAGGAGCCTGAATCCTCACCACTGACACTGGAGAAGGATATGCACTTGGAATGCAAATGGATACACTCAGTAATTCCAGATGCAGACCTCTGTGCATCAATCACAATTTCCCTTAAGAGCACATAGGGCACACACTCAGCCTGGGGTCGGGTGTCTCTGTCTCAATCCAGGTACCCAAGAAGACTCGACACTGGCACAGTTGTAGGCTTAGGTCCTCAACCTAATGTCCAAGCCAAGTCCTAAAGCACCCTCTCTGTGAAACCAGTGCTTTGTGCCCCTGCCCAAGTAACTGAAACACACACACTTTTTGAGATTTAATTTGCATACACACACACACACACACACACACACACACACACACACCTGAGAAAGGCTGGCACAGACCTACTAGCTATACCACTTTCTGTCCAGACTATAAGGTAGTTTCACTGCCACCAGTCAGTTACTATAAGGCACTTGAAAGGGTATTGAATTATACTGAGTGAAGTTAACATTAATACAAATGGTAATGTTGATGAAGGGTTTTAGGAGTTGCCAGATTTATCACCAAATAAGCATGTTCAAATACTCTTAATGCTTAAATATTTTCTAAAAAGGGCCATCCACAATGAGAAGTTTAAATATATTTAATAATAAATAATAGAAGAACATGAAAATACTAAATATCTGTTTACAGTAAACATTAGAGTTTCAATCAACAGAAATATTAAAAATAACACTGATGAAAAGAAAAGTTTCTTACAGTTATAGAAAAACAGTATTTAGCTAATCTCACTATCTAGTCCTGATTGACTAAAATAATTACTGTTCCTACTAACTGAATAGAGCAGGGCAAGATGGGTGAGTGGTCCTTGTTGTCAGATCCAAGACAGAATGCAGAATGCTCCTGAGACAAGTGTCCTCTAATATTAAAACATTATTTCTGTACAGAATGACATGACATACATCTGGTCATCTGACTTCTGGTTCCCATGCAACTCCCACTGCCAGACGCTGTCAGGGTTTAGCACCTGTGTGTTGCCAAACACACAGATTGAGCTTTGCTTAGATGTGGTGCAGCTGCTGGAAGTCATAAAACCATTTCGCTCTTCTACAGGAATTACAACCTATTCTCTAGTACAGAAATTGCATCTCTGGCTCCCTTCAAAACTGTGGGATAACATCTTTATGGCTTAACCCATAAAGTAATTTAATTAAGAATATTTTTTCAACGTCAGGTGGAATAACCTCTTCCCTTCCGGTATATGCTGTTAAAACATATACATTTCATTCAGTTACAATAATACATGTATATTTTTTTTCCTACCAGCAGGCCTCACTGTTGATACATTTTAATACAAGCAAACCTCGCAAATACATTTTCAGCACAAACATCTGTACAAATCAGTTTGATATACAAATGACATATACTTATTTACAAAATTCCAGCTAGCTGTGCTGGCATATGTTACACATCCACTGCTCCACTTGTCTCCTGCCATGGCTGGCAGTGCCTCCTATCATCACAAAGGAATTAATCAATCTGGACAAAGAGAAACTTCCAAACACTGAACTTGTCTAAGTTTGGCTTCATCAAGGGCAGGTCATGCTTACTCAACCTGGTGGATTTTTTGAAAGGTCACTAAAGCAATGGATGAAGGTAAAGCAGTAAAAACCATTCAACCTAACTAAAGCTTTTGTCACAGTTCTCCAACTCAGGCATAATATAAATGTATTTATTTATTAAAATTTGAGTACTGGGAAAGTCTGACTGGGTGGGAGCCCATTTTCAGCCAAAGAGAAAAGCTCCACAGTATTAGAAAATATTTTAAGAACAATAATTTTGAAATCTTCAGAAATAATACAAAAACATCTACAGTTTAAATAATTATACCAAATTAGGCATAATACAAAAGCATTGGTTATGAATAGATACAAGGTTTATGACAATGATTTAATATTTAGAGACATTTTAGCCAGTTTATCCTGGATCCTGGATTCACTCCTGTGCATTTTTAGCACGTCAGGCAATGAGCACCTTCAGCACTCACTGTTTCCATAGCAGGTACGAGTTTTATGAGGTTGGGTTGCTAGCCTGAGGCCCAATCCTTCTCAGATGGTGGAGCACACACTCACACCCAGGGCCAAATTAGAGTGCCCAATCCACCTACTGCATGTCTTTGGAATGCGGGAGAAAACTGCAGCATCCAGAGGAAACCCACACAAATGCAGGGAGGACATGCAGACTCCACACAGAAGGCACCCTAGCCGAGAATCAAACAGAAGAACCTCTTGCTGTAAGGTGACAGTGCTAACCGCTACACCACTCCACCATCCTTAGCCAGTTTATGGAGAAATTAAAAGTAATTTAGTATAATACAAACAGGAATTGCAATATGAAGTGAGAGAAAAGCAGGCTTATGGCATATTTAGACAGAAAGCCAGGGAAGAGAAATTGATAGAAGTAAGGAAGTGAGTGAAGAAGGGACAGAAAGGAGGTGTGAGGTATGAGCAGATATTTATTCAGATTTAGAGATATAGTTTGTCCTGGCATTGAGCAAAAAGACAGCCAGACTTCAAGCCTTTCAGGGTGGTTTTGAAGGGTGGGAGGGAGGGACCTGATGGATACAGGTTAGGAGTTCCTGACCTTCACAACATGGTGCATGTACAGACAATCCCCAGCAGATTTGACAGGTTTGTGAACAGACAGGAGTTTTTTGTCATTGGATTGTAATGACCGACTGGTAACATAGTTGTGTAGAATGACATTTAGGACTGGACAAGAAGATGGATTCTAGATAATTTATAGGTGGTAAGAAGCTGTGTATATGTTAGTTGATTGGGTAGTTCTAATCAATTTAAGCTTTTTAGCACAATACAGTGGTGGGTCCTGAGAGGGGTATTTGCTGCAAATTTAGCAACTTTGCAATAGCATTGTTTAAACTTTGAAGAAAAGCTAAATAAACTGGGAATAAACCCCATGTCAAATGCTGGATTAACTGGCTCACAGATAGGATGCAGATAATCAAAATAAAGGAAGTTACCTCCACAATGAGACCAGTCATCAGTGAAGTCCCCCAGAGTTCTCTGCTTGGACCTCTCCTGTTTGGCATCTAGTGCAATTGAATCCTCAAATATATAGAAGGTGTCAAAATCATGGTTTAAAACTAAATACCAACAAAAATGCATTATTGTATCCTTTGAGATGTCATCTACGCCAGGGAACTATCACGTCGACAAAATTCCTCTGAGAGTTGACTCAGTTTTGTATTTCAGAAGTTATGTGGACAATGACCTTACTTTTGACCAACGTTGTCTACTGTAAGAAAGTCCTTCTTTATTGCACAGCATATAAACAAAGGGATTGTGTCTTGATCCAGGAATTTCATTGTCCTGGTTTACTCAGCCTTTATTAGGCCAATCATTGAATATAATGCTCCCTCTCTGTCCGGACACATGCAACAACTGGAATGCCCACAGAGATACCTTACCAAAAGGATACAAAGCCTAAACAAAATGTCCTACATAGACCGACTCAAGACTCTGTCACTATTCTCAGTATCCTACAGACTGCTAAGACGTGACCTGTGTCTGGCATACAAGGCATCCTCATGACCCATTACTGATGGATTTACTGAACATCAGAAAGTCAAATGGCATCAGAAATACTTGGTCTAGGGAACTAAACCGCTTCTCCAACATCATCAGAACTTTTTAGAGTGATAGGGATAGATACATCTCACAGAGGATACAGCTGTTGTGGAACAGACTCCCCATCCACATAAAACAAATTTCATCCCTGTCCATTTTCAAGCACAAACTTAGATATAAGGAGGGGAAACAGAAAATTTATCCCAGGACTACACACCTAAGGACTATAACAACATAGAAAGGAATTTTTCAGAAAACACAAGCATTATCTTTTTCTCAGGTTGCCCGGATTAGAATCATTAATCAGTGGAAGTATGGGGTGTGAAGGGAAGTTTGCTCCCCTCCTACCACACAGAAATACACATTTCGTTTACTTTTCCACATCTAGCCAGCCATGTGGTTACCCAGTCATAGAACTGCAAGTAGCTTTTGCGACTGGGAAGCCTTGCTGGCTTGGCTCTTAACTGGTTGTTCTTTGTAAAGGCTTCAGGCCTTTTTCTCATTTCTTCTGTTGGTTGCGAGGGACTGTATAACTTCTATTTTTGCATATATTTTAGTTTGGCATTCTGTATTTCAGGCTGTTGAGGTTTAAAGCAACTGTGCTCTTTGCATTGCATTCTCTTACATCACATGATGTGATGCCTGCCTGGCATGCCTGTTTGTGTACCTGTAATGTGTAGGTTTTGTCTTCTGCAGCCTTGGGTTGGTCAAACACTTCTGCTGTCCCATGCCCTCTTGAAGTATTCACAACTCATTTCTCACTCAACCAGTCTGCTTCAATGATCCACAACCCTCAGTGGAAATAAAAACATTTTTCAGGTCTAAGTTAAACTGAGTATCCTCCAGCTACATCTGGTGGTCTCCTTTGTCTGAGTACCATCCAGCTACATCCGGTGGTCTCCTTTGAGTACCGTCCAGCTATATCCGATGGTCACTTTGTCTGTCTCCGTCCTCATGCCACAGCTTCAGCACATTATTCTTCCATATAACATCTTGTACATCCATATTACATCCCCTCTTTCCTTTCCACATCCTATTTACCCTCCCTTCTCTCCATCCCTCTAATAAACCTTGTGCCCTTCATCTGAATGATTTTCAGTTGTTTTACTTCCTTTTATTTGGAAGGTCACACAAACTGCATACAGGCTTCCACATGTGACTTCACTAGTGTACAACAGAATGGAATTTTTTTCCTTCCTATTCTGGAAATGTGCACCCTAAAGAATGCAGCCCAGCACTCCTGCCCTCTCTAGGGATGCTGAATGGTTTAGAAACAATCTGATGATCCCTCCAAGATCCTTTCAGCCATCAGATTTGCTACTTTTGCATCCCCTAACTTTCCTGATGCCTTTGGGTTGCTGGATTGAAAGTGCAGAACCTGGGAGTTATCCACATTTTATCACAACTGGCACCTCTTGTCCACATGCAAAGGACTTCCAGCTACCATTTTAGGCATTGCACCCTTAAAGGACTGTGGCCACAATTTTCAGTATTATGAAATCAGTTTCATTCTGCTACTCACCTCTGTAACATATCAGAGATGAATATGTTAAAAAGTGATGACACCTTTATGTTGAACAGTGATGACACCATCACCCACCCTTTGCAGAATGTAAGTGCCACTTCCTTCACATCTCTCAGCTTCCATATGGCCTGTCATCCTCAGAGTTGTTCCTTGCAGACATTACATGATTCAGTCTGTAATGTTATACCCTCTCCTGCTGGTTTTAGCTTACAAAGTAGTTTTCAAGTTAAAGGCCTTATTAAGGTTTAAATAGATGACACTCGTTTACTTTTCCACATCTAGCCAGCCATGTGGTTACCCAGTCATAGAACTGCAAGTAGCTTTTGCGACTGGGAAGCCATGCTGGCTTGGCTCTTAACTGGTTGTTCTTTGTAAAGGCCTCAGGCCTTTTTCTCATGATCCTATCCATCAGCTTCCTGACCACTGATATATTTATGGAATATGGACTTAAAGAAATGTGAGTCAGTGAAATGGAGGCTGATTCCTATTTCATTTATTTATTATTTATTTTATTTTACATTTGTTTACTGAGAGGAGTCCGACTGGGCCAGAAGCCCATTTTCACCAGAGGCCCGAGGAGAAAAGCTCCACATAGAATGAGAGACATTACATTAGTAGACAGATATAACAGTTTTACATAGATGTATTGTTACATTATATTAATAAACATAACAGAACAGTTTTACATAAAAATCACACATACTTTTACAGCTTATACTTGGTAGGAATTATCGGGTGAATAGTCTGACATGAGACACATTTAGGAAAACAGTTACCCTTAGTGGCTTAATGTAGCACATAAGTAGTAGAGTAGGTATTCTAGACGTGGAGTTGGAACTCAGGATGTTTGTAGAGCATGATTAAAGGGCATAAAGAAAAGGTAGGAACAGCTAGAGTGGAAGAAAAGCATACAAAGTTTTGGGGGAGGCTGTTTGGTTTAGATCACCCCGATGAGAAGCTGGAGCATAGCCAGTTGTTGTTTGGGTGACTCTTTAGTAGGTTTTTGAAATATTTTGGATTAGGTGTGTTCAGAATGCTTTAAGGGGTTGTGTTCCAGGTTTTAGAGATGATGTTGGCATACAGTGAGTCTCCAAAGCTATTGTTCGATTTTGTGACTTTTAGCTGTAAGGCTGGACATTGGTCAGGTAGGTATATTATGGAATGAATTGCTGCAAGTTTGTTTAAGGTTAGGAGGTTTGGAAGTTCTAACCATGAGTTGTTTCAGAGCAATGCAATGATGGGCTTTGTAGGGTAAGTTAGTGACAAATTTGGCTATCTTGTGTAACATGACTCGAGTTTGAACTTTTTTTTAGGTTAGTGAATATAGGGGATGCATAGAGTTAGGGATGCTAGGAATAGTAAGTGGGTTCTGGCAATTGGCTGTCTGGATGTGTTTGTGAGGTAGGGCTTAGTTCTGTAAAGAGTGTCTAGTTTAATGTGGACTTTTTATGGCTTGTGTTATGTGCTTGTCAAATTGTAACCTATCTATAGTGATACCTTGTAGTTTGGTTTCTGGGGAGGGGACTATTTGGGTGTGATTGTCAGATGTGATTGTAAAGTCTTGATGGTGGTACGTTTGTGGTAGTTATTGGGAAACAGCATTAACTTGGTATTATGGGGTTTAGAACAAATAGCTGCATGAAAGAAATCTCACTGAAACTTTGTCAGACATGCCTGCTGTGGACGTTTGTTTACATGTCACGTTTAAATCCCCCACTGTGATAGTGTAAGTTTGATGCAAAACATATGGATGTAGCTAGCTATGCCTAAAAGAACACAGGTGATGCATTCATACAGAGAAAAATAAAAATAAATAATTTAAAATATAAACTCTTTTCTATTGCACAGAGCCAGATTGATATAGTAACAGCAGCGATAATATATTATTTATTTATTGACATTTGTTGACTGGGAAAGTCCACTGGGTCAGAAACCTATTTTCAGTGGAGGCCAGGGATAAAAGCTCCCTCCACATATATATGATATACAGAATGACATTCTGAGCAAAGGTTAGCAAAAACAAATTATATATATTGATTAGTACATCAGTGTAAAGTTAAAAATGACAGAGTTTGCTACATAAATAATGATATAAATGCTACATACATAATAAGATAAGTGTAGGCACAACATGCCACAATAACCTCTTGACTTAGAAGGTGTATTCAAGATAGCATTTGACTAGATGAATTAAATAATTAGTTAGCAACAGATGAGGTGAAGAAGTTAGAGGAAGGAGAGAGGAAGTGGTACACAGTAAAGAGGAGAAAGGAAAAAGAAAACATAAATTGGAGGAAAAGTACAACAAAAAGGGGAGTTAAGGCATACGGGAAGTCGGGTAAGAGGGGTAGAGCAGAGGGAAGAAGAGACAAAGGTATGGTGTGGAAAAGAACTTATATTAGCTGAGACATGAATAGGAGAAATGTATAGTTTGGAGAAAGAGGGTGGTACGATGGCAGAGAGATAGAAGATAAGGAAGACTGTGTTTACTTATGGTGGCCTATGGTTTTGGTCACAGGACAGATGCAATTGTTGAGGAAGTATGTCTTTGAAGATATTTTGAATGCCTTTAATGGGTTTAGGAGGGTGATATCCAGGGAAGGGGATTCCAATTTCTAGCTGTGGCATAGGAGTAGAGGCTCTGTCCAGCTCTTTTATTAGCTGTGACAATAGTTGCAACTTGTTTGTTAGTGGATTGTAGATTTCAGTGTGGGGCGGAGGGTTGTGGGATGTGCTGAAGGGTTGGGCAGCTCTCTGATTTGTAAATTAGTTTATGAGCTAGAGTGTAGTGGATTGTAGATTTCAGTGTGGGGCGGAGGGTTGTAGGATGTGCGGAATGGTTGGGCAGCTCTCTGATTTGTAAATTAATTTATGAGCTAGAGTGTAGTGGATTGTAGATTTCGGTGTGGGGAGGAGGGTTGTAGGATGGAATGGTTGGGCAGCTCTCTGATTTGTAAATTAGTTTATGAGCTAGAGTGTAGTGGATTGTAGATTTCGGTGTGGGGAGGAGGGTTGTAGGATGTGCTGAAGGGTTGGGCAGCTCTCTGATTTGTAAATTCGTTTATGAGCTAGAGTGTAGTGGATTGTAGATTTCGGTGTGGGGAGGAGGGTTGTAGGATGTGCTGAAGGGTTGGGCAGATCTCTGATTTGTAAATTAATTTATGAGCTAGAGTGTAGTGGATTGTAGATTTCGGTGTGGGGCGGAGGGTTGTAGGATGTGCTGAAGGGTTTGGCAGCTCTCTGATTTGTAAATTAGTTTATGAGCTGGACTGCAGGAATCTTAGTAATGTAGGAACGCGAGTCACTTCAGTCCTTAAGGCCTTGCCAGTGCTGTGCTTGATAAGGTATGCCAGCTGCAAATTTGGCAGTTTTATGGCAGCGTGCTTGGACTTTGTTTTTGAGAGACTGGAGGAGGTTTGTGAAAATGGGGGCCTGTGTAAGAGGATGTGAGCTGCAGGCTATTGGCAAGCGTCTTTTTACTGGGCTTATCCATGTAAACTTTGTGTCTGTATAGTTTTCCATGTTTAAAGTGTGTTTTCTATTGTATTAAGTATGTGTTGTTCAAAGGAGCGTTTGTTGTTGATGGTAATACCTACTAGTTTGGCATGTGTTACTATTTCTATTTTTGTATTGCTTTCTGGTTATATGTTGAAGTCTTGTGAGATTGGTTTAGTTAAGAATAGTAATAGCTTAGATTTTTTGGGATCCCCACTCTGGAATCATAGATAGACTTATTAAGCTGGGTATTAATCCCTACGTCACTCGATGGGTTGCAAACTGGCTTATTGACTGAACCCACACTGTAAAAGTAGCCGACTCCAAATCCAGCTCCAGACAAGTGACAAGTGGAGTACCTCAGGGTTCAATCCTGGGACCGCTCTTGTTTGGCATCTACTTCTCTGAAGTACAGGCGAGCACTAAGGCAATCTGGCTAACAAAGTTTGCAGAAGACTGCAAACTGGGAGCCATTATTGAATCCCCAAATGATGTGGATACTCTACAAAAGGGCCTTACAGAAACAGATGCTTGGTGCCAGAGCCATGGGCTCAAGCTCAATGCCAAGAAATGTATAGTTATCCTCTTTGGGAAAAAAACATGTACCCAAGAATTACCACATAGGTGGCAGTACACTAAACACCGAAAGTGTGATAAGAGATTTAGGGACAAAGGTGGACAGTGGTCTCACCTTCGATAACCACATCAGCACAACAGTCAGGAAATCCTTCTGTGTGGCACACCTCATCACTAAGGGCTTTTCATCCAGGAAAAAGGAGGTCATTGTCCCACTGTACTCATCTCTCATTAGACCCATTATAGAATACAATGCCTCGTTTGGTATGTACCTCTGAAGACATCTGCAACAACTGGAAAGGCCGCAGAAATACCTCACTAAACGAATCACAGTCCTAAAGCAGATGCCCTATGCTGACCATCTTAAAAAACTCCAGCTATACTCTGTCCATCTACTCAGAGGTGATCTCTGCTTGACATACAAGGCCATGTCAAAGCCTGAGCTGTTGGACATGCTACATTTAAAGAAATCCTAATCCCTCAGAGCCACATGCTCCAGGGATCTAAACCTTGTCATCGCAATAAACAATACATGCTGGAGGGATAGGTTCTTGACCCAGAGACTCCCCAGACTCTGGAATAGACTGCCCATACATGTCAAGCAGAGTGCCTCTTTGGCCCTCTTCAAAGGGAACCTTGACGATTGGATGGGAGAAAAGAAATTCACCCTGGGGATCACGTCAGTTGCCCTGCTAGACAGGGGTTCAGGGAAGTAATTAGTGTGGGACGAAATAGCCAGGGAATTGTTATGGATAGGCCTGTATAGGCCCTAGTGCCTATAGCCTAGTACCAACCTAGGAACCAACCTAAGTAGAAATTGTGCTTCACTTAACCAGTTTTCTATAGATGAAAAGGGATTTTGTGTTATGCTGGAGGATGAGATGATGTCTGTGTATCAGATAAGTGTGCTTTGAAGGCAGGCAGTATGTATATTGTTTATGAAGATATTAAAGAGCAGAGGCCCGAGAATGGACCCTTGATGGACTACTGTTTTATTGAAAAGATATTCAGATAGGCTACCTTGCTATCTAGCGCCTCACTTTCTGTCTGCTAAGTAACATGAGAACCCTTTAATGGTGGATAGAGAGCATCTAACTGTTTAAAGGCTGTCGAAGTAACTTGATATGTGGCACTGCGGTGAAAGCCTTTGATAGGTCTAATTGCTGAAGTTAGTAGGCCAAAGTCTAAGGCTATGTTTACAGTATCAGTGAAGGAGAGAAGGCAGTGGTGGTACAATGTGTTGGACAAAAAACATGTTGTGTAGGCATAAGGAGGTTGTTTTCAGTAAGATATTTTATAAGTTGTGTGTGAATACATTTTCTCTAAAAGTTTAGATAAAGAGGAGAGAATAGATATGGGTCGGTAGTTAGTGAGTTTGTTACTTTTGCCACCTTTGTGCAATGGAATTATGATGGATTTTTTCCAGAGTTTGGGAAAATTGGATTCTGTAATGGATCTATTAATGAGGATGTTAACGGGGTAGGCTATCTCATCAACAGCAAGTCTCTGAGGGAAGATTGTCGGCAGATAGGGACTGAGATTTTAGCTTTTTTAAGAAGTTTGTGCTCAAGAGAAGTGGGAACTATATTTAGAGAGAAAGAACAGGTTGTAGGGTTGCTTTTTGAGGTACCTGTAGGAGGGAAGTTGTCTAGTGGTTTGCTTGAGCTACATCTGAAGGGTTTAGATTGCGACTTTGCCCCCAAGTCTTCCTGTCAATCAGTGATGAAATGGTCATGCAGTGATTTCCTCTGACTCCAGGGATAATCTCTGGCAAATAACGTGAGCATCTGATGAATACAGCAGTCATTGTTAATCCTTCCCAAGTTTGAGGAATACAGCAGTTGTTAATCCTTCCCAAGTTTGATGAAAACAGCAGTCGTTGTTAATCCTTCCCAAGTTTGATGACTACAGCAGTCATTGTTAATCCTTCCCAAGTTTGACGAATACAGCAGTCATCATTAATCCTTCCCAAGGTTGATGAATACAGCAGTCACTGTTAATCCTTCCCAAGGTTGATGAATACAGCAGTCACTGTTAATCCTTCCCAAGGTTGATGAAAACAGCAGTCGTTGTTAATCCTTCCCAAGGTTGATGAAAACAGCAGTCGTTGTTAATCCTTCCCAAGTTTGATGACTACAGCAGTCATTGTTAATCCTTTCCAAGTTTGACGAATACAGCAGTCATCATTAATCCTTCCCAAGGTTGATGAATACAGCAGTCACTGTTAATCCTTCCCAAGGTTGATGAAAACAGCAGTCGTTGTTAATCCTTCCCAAGTTTGATGACTACAGCAGTCATTGTTAATCCTTCCCAAGTTTGACGAATACAGCAGTCATCATTAATCCTTCCCAAGGCTGATGAATACAGCAGTCACTGTTAATCCTTCCCAAGGTTGATGAATACAGCAGTCACTGTTAATCCTTCCCAAGTTTGATGAATACAACAGTCGTTAATTCTTCCCAAGTTTGATGAATACAACAGTCGTTAATCCTTCCCAAGTTTGATGAATACAACAGTCGTTGTTAATCCTTCCCAAGTTTGATGAATACAGCAGTCATTAATCTTTCCCAAGGTTGATGAATACAACAGTCATCATTAATCCTTCCCAAGTTTGATGAATACAGCAGTCGTTAATCTTTCCCAAGGTTGATGAATACAACAGTCATCATTAATCCTTCCCAAGTTTGATGAATACAGCAGTCGTTGTTAATCTTTCCCAAGTTTGATAACTACAGCAGGAGTTGTTAATCCTTCCCAAGTTTGATGAATACAGCAGTCGTTAATCTTTCCCAAGGTTGATGAATACAACAGTCATCTTTAATTCTTCCCAAGGTTGATGAATACAGCCGTCATTGTTAATCCTTCCCAAGTTTGATGAATACAGCAGTCATTGTTAATCCTTCCCAAGTTTGATGAATACAGCAGTCGTTAATCTTTCCCAAGTTTGATGAATACAGCAGTCGTTGTTAATCCTTCCCAAGTTTGAGGAATACAGCAGTCATTGTTAATCCTTCCCAAGTTTGATGAATACAGCAGTCGTTAATCTTTCCCAAGGTTGATGAATACAGCAGTCATCTTTAATTCTTCCCAAGGTTGATGAATACAGCCGTCATTGTTAATCCTTCCCAAGTTTGATCACTACAGCAGTCGTTAATCTTTCCCAAGTTTGATGAATACAGCAGTCATTGTTAATCCTTCCCAAGTTTGATGAATACAGCAGTCGTTGTTAATCCTTCCCAAGTTTGATGAATACAGCAGTCATTGTTAATCCTTCCCAAGTTTGATGAATACAGCAGTCATTGTTAATCCTTCCCAAGTTTGATGAATACAGCAGTCGTTGTTAATCCTTCCCAAGTTTGATGAATACAGCAGTCATTGTTAATCCTTCCCAAGTTTGATGAATACAGCAGTCGTTGTTAATCCTTCCCAAGTTTGATGAATACAGCAGTCGTTGTTAATCCTTCCCAAGTTTGATGAATACAGCAGTTGTTAATCTTTCCCAAGGTTGATGAATACAGCAGTCATCGTTAATCCTTCCCAAGTGTGTGGATACCAACTAAGAATGGCACTCAGGCTGGATTGCAGTGCGATCCAAACAAAACACGAGCTGTGAAATGTAATGGATGAATCAGACAAGTCTGGGTTACAAGTAGAGGTGTAAAATATGGTTTGGTAATCATCCGCCTGGACACCGGAAAATTGTAAGTGAAATCAGAAATGAAAAAACATGACAGAATTCTTAACATACCTGAGTCAGTGCCAATAAAGTCCAGTACTGTAAAGTCCAACACCAGACTAACAGCAGTGATCACACTTCTGCTGCAGAAGGACGAGATATTGGAACAAAATCTGATCTGCAAAGCCAAGTAGGAATTTAACCTACTTTACCCAATCCAAAACTAACCACAAAGCCTATGTCAGGAATCCTAGGTGGTATGTTTTATCCAATGGTACCCCCTAATCTGATCTGGAAGGCATTGCCAAGTATTAGCAGACAAATCAAATCATATTTCTCTACACCATGTCCCCTCCCTGTTCCACCACTCACTAAATTCAATCCATATCACCACCTATAATTGCCCCAGATCACCTTTAAAAAAAACTCCCCAGAACCAAACAACACCAGCTTCAATGGTCCAGACAGTATACAAGCATATCTCCTTGTTAGCGTAAGAAACTGTCTCACCAAATTTTTTCTTAAGCATATTCAGTCCTAATCTCTCCACTTGGTACGTGCCCGAGGCCTGGAAGGCAGCTATTATGATACCTCTCCCAAAGATGGTTTTACCACCCTTGTGGGCAACTACAGACCATTTAGCCTTAGCCACAACATTTGTAAAATAATGAAATACATCATTATGAAGCTCATAAGTAATGAGCAGTCTACAAGCCGTCACTTCTAACTAGCGTGGCTCACAGAAACACTGCATGATGGTCAAAAGATGCACACTGCATACCTGAGTTTAACCAAGGCCCTTCACACTATACTGCAGTCTGGATTACTGAGAAAGTGACACGATTAAATGTTAAGCCCTACATAATTCATTGGATAGTGACCTAGCTCACGGACAGATGGCAAACAGAATTATTGATACACTCTCCTGAAAAAGACAGGTCTATTGTGAGGTCAGTCCTCTTCGGTATATAATTTGTTGATGTCTAAACCAGTCAAGGGTCTCTGGTTGAGTAAATTTGCTGATGACTGCAAACTTGGAGCTGTTGTGAACTCACCACTTGGTATTCAAAAAGGCCTTAAACTCTGCAAATTCCCTGGTATCAACACCATGATCTTAAGTACTTTGTAAATTCATTGCAAAAATGCAGTATTGGAAGTATTAGTTGCTTTGTGAAACAAGAACCTTCCTACACCTGCTTCATAAATGGCACCTCCCTCAAAACAGGTACTGTCATAAGAGGTCTAGACACTTTCCTTGGACAACCTCATAAAGCCCTGTGACTGCAACCCACCACTGCATATATTGCTAATGGTTGTAGCACAGCAGATTAATAACACCATAGCGGGATGTGATCCCTCAACTCTCCTCAATGTCCTATTAAAGTAAGTGGCTATCAGTATCATCACCCAAAACCTCAACCCATTTGGCAGTGTTAATGTCACCTGTAACTCTTTCCCCTGACCTGTGTAAGTTGTGATAGCTTTGTCCTGCTCGCCACTAACCTGATGGGGTAAAGTTATGTATGATGCACAGAGCAGGCAATCTATGTGCTGCCTTGAATAGCCTGATTGTGATAATGAAGACATCATTATATTCTGTCTGTTAACTTTGTCATGGCTCATAGTTGTAGACCAGAAACAGCATCTTTGCCAGTGCAGTGGTGGACTGCACCCACCTCCAACTCACATTTGACACTACACACATCTCTACCTCCTCTGTGGCATTTTACCCACCTCCACCTCATGTGTGCCACTGTACTCACCTATACCTCATGTGTGCCATTGCACCCACGTCTACCTCCTGTGTGGCATTGCACTCATTTCTATCTCATGTTTGACATTGCACCCACCTCTACCTCAGGTGTGACACTGCACCAATCTTCAGCTTGCATGTGGCACTTCACCCATCTCTACCTCACATGTGGCACTGCACCCACCCCAACCTCACATGTGGCACTGCACTCACCCCAACCTCACGTGTGACACTGCACCCACCTCTACCTCACATGTGACATTGCACCCACTTCTACTTCACATGTGGCACTGCACCCACATGTGACATTGCACCCACCTCTACCTCACATGTGGCATTGCACCCACCCCTACCTCATGTGTGACACTGCACCCACTTCTGCCTCATGTATGGCATTACATCCACCCCTACCTCATGTGTGACACTGCACCCACCTCTACCTCATGTGTGGCATTGCACCCACCCCTACCTCACATGTCATATTGCACTGTCTACCTCAGATGTGGAACTGCTGTATTGGGCCCTGCGGGGATGTTTCCCTGCTGCATTAGCTGTTTCCACGGTGCATTATTATTATGTGACGTGCACATACCACAAAGGTTTTATTGCAGGTCTGAGCTGCATATTACAGCAGCATGCCTGACATGTTGAGACAGTGGAAGAATTCCTGGAGCTGTCCAAACATGCTCTCCACAACATTTTATTTTTCAGTAAAAACAATAACAATAATAGAAACAATAAAACCTATTTGCTAACCAGGGGGGCTCACTGGACACACAGTACCATTTCAGGGGCAACCTATGAGCAATGTCTGGTTAAGTGATTTGCTCAGAGTCACATAGCTGGCAAATAAGGGCAGAGGGAATCAAACCCTGTACAACAGGAACTAGGAACTAAGAACATAAGAGTCAGTATGGGTTGTAGTGTGCATCATCACTGCCATTGGCTGGGGTTGGAAATGGGCCTCATCATCCATGGCTACAGGTCATGTTTTCAATCTCCTTCAACACATAACATCATTTTATATACCCTGCTCCCTGCAGGCATGGTAATTGTAAATAATGCCTGGTGTAACCCAGCTGTGTGTACCTGCTGACTAGATAATCCTGTAGGAATTCTTCCCATAGGAAATGTTGGTACAATTTGGATGTGTGTCATCTGCGTGAGGCATAAGAATTACCTGAGTGGGTGGCACAGGGACTCATATGCAATACCTTGGATGTTGCACAAAACCTGACAGTTCAGGGAGAAGAAGCAATTTGTGCTGATGTATCTCAGTCCCTGTAGAACAGGAGGGCTTGACAGCAATGTACATGAAAGGAATGGTTCTCAGAACCTCAGGGAAATGGGCAGTCCTGATGAACCAGAAATTGTCTTTTCCAAGCTACAATATGATGGCAAAGAATCAGTATAGATATGTGAGGCTGACATCAGTGATATCCCTAAAATGCCCCCCCCCCCAAGTAGGTCATTGTAAGACCCCTGTAGCCAAGACAGTTAATACTGCACATACCATTGTGTAACTCAGATGGGCAGTTCATGGGCTCCCCTTGATTCTACTTGTAGGAGAGACAGTTCTGCTATATCACATATGGTCTCCTTGGCCAGATGGTGGTGGATTGTGAGGTGATGACTTGGAAGGCTGTGACAGTACCCTTTGGTATATTGCAGATTATTTATTTTATTTTATTTATTATTATTTGTTATTTATTTGACATTTTTTAACCGGGTTGGCCCATTTTCATTGGAGACTAGAGGATAAAAGCTCCAATGTAAATACAAACATTAATTAACAAACATTTTGAGATTTGATACAAAAAATATAAAAATATATATATGTGATAAAAAATGTATGCAAAAGCCACAAATAAAAACAATGATTCAATAATTCATTTCTGAATCCTCTGTTTTCTCAATAGGGGGTTTATCGAATCCCTCTCATTCAACCCCCTCCCCCTATCTTGTCTAAGGGTAATAATCCACTTGGTTTCCCTATACTCGGTATGGTTCCTAATATCACCTTCCCTGATACTCGGGGCAATGACCTCAAGGACTCTGAAATTAAAGCCATGGTTGTCCCCACATTGCATAATATGTTTGGATACCATACCGAGTATAGGGAAATGTATATATATATTTTTATATTTTTTATTTTCATATGCAATTGTATTGCCCATATGTTTATGCACATTGATGCACTTCATAGAAATGCAGTATGAACTTTTTATTTTTATTTTTATTTAAATGGGGTTGACATACTGTTTCTTCTTTAAGGGGATGGATGATTTAATTGGTGTATCCATGTGGTTGGTTAATGTGATTTTTGAATTTTTATAAATGGATCATCATTTTATTTTGTGTTATGCGGTCTGAAGAAGTTTGTTAGCGAAAGTGCTTACCGTTCCATGGTCGTTTAATAAAAGACTTTTATGTACAAGAATTTTAAGGAGTTGCCTGGCTGCTTCGTTGTGAACATTTGCACAGTTTTTATTTTTACCTATTGTCTCAGCAACGAAGCATGTGTGTTGTGGATTATCTGCTGCTTTGTTTTATTGGGTATAAAATAATGTTGAAAAAATAGAGAAAATAAGTTTACGCAGATGTTATTACAAGCAATTACATGCTACGTCATGAGCATTGGCTCCAGCAGAGGCCACTAACACATGCGGGTCTGCTGTTGTGACTGCTATTCCTGGCATTTCCAATCGCCCATACTTCATAAAACCTTAGTGTTCAGAATAAATTGGCACCATGGTGCACTCCACCTGGTTTATGTTTCTAAATCACTCTGCCATGTTTAATGTCAACATTTGCATAATTCCTCTGCCTAATTTGCAAAGGGGCTCTTCATGTCCATGTCATTACGTGGTCATTTCCATGTCATTACGTGGTCATTTCCATGTCATTACATGGTCATGTCCATGTCATAACGTGGTCATTTCCATGTCATTACGTGGTCATTTGCATGTCATTATGTGGTCATTTCCATGAGTTGTACACACTGCACTATTGTTCCATTTGTGCTGTCATGGTATCGATATCACTCAATGGCCGTGCTGTCATGGTATCGATATCAGTCAATGGCCGTGCTGTCATGGTATTGATATCAATCAATGACCGTGCTGTCATGGTATCGATATCAGTCAATGGCCGTGCTGTCATGGTATCGATATCAATCAATGGCTGTGCTGTCATGGTATCGATATCACTCACTGGCCGTGCTGTCATGGTATAGATATCATTCAATGGCTGTGCTGTCATGGTATCGATATCAATCAATGGCCGTGCTGTCATGGTATCGATATCAATCAATGGCTGTGCTGTCATGGTATCGATATCACTCACTGGCCGTGCTGTCATGGTATCGATATCACTCATTGACCGTGCTGTCATGGTATCGATATCACTCACTGGCCATGCTGTCATGGTATCGATACCACTCACTGGCCATGCTGTCATGGTATCAATATCAATCAATGGCCATGCTGTCATGGTATCGATATCACTCAATGGCCATGCTGTCATGGTATCGATATCACTCACTGGCCATGCTGTCATGGTATCGATATCACTCAATGGCCATGCTGTCATGGTATCGATATCAATCAATGGCCGTGCTGTCATGGTATCGATATCACTCACTGGCCGTGCTGTCATGGTATCGATATCACTCAATGGCCGTGCTGTCATGGTATCAATATCACTCAATGGCCGTGCTGTCATGGTATCAATATCAATCAATGGCTGTGCTGTCATGGTATCAATATCAATCAATGGCCATGCTGTCATGGTATCGATATCAATCAATGGCCATGCTGTCATGGTATCAATATCACTCAATGGCCGTGCTGTCATGGTATCAATATCAATCAATGGCTGTGCTGTCATGGTATCGATATCAATCAATGGCCATGCTGTCATGGTATCAATACCAATCAATGGCCGTGCTGTCATGGTATCTATATCAATCAATGGCCATGCTGTCATGGTATCGATATCACTCAATGGCCGTGCTGTCATGGAATCGATATCACTCAATGGCTGTGCTGTCATGGTATCGATATCAGTCAATGGCCGTGCTGTCATGGTATAGATATCATTCAATGGCCGTGCTGTCATGGTATCGATATCACTCACTGGCCGTGCTGTCATGGTATAGATATCATTCAATGGCCGTGCTGTTATGGTATCGATATCAATCAATGGCCATGCTGTCATGGTATCGATATCACTCAATGGCTGTGCTGTCATGGTATTGATATCAATCAATGGCCGTGCTGTCATGGTATCGATATCACTCACTGGCCATGTTGTCATGGTATCGATACCACCCACTGGCCGTGCTGTCATGGTATCGATATCACTCACTGGCCGTGCTGTCATGGTATCGATATCAATCAATGGCCGTGCTGTCATGGTATCGATATCAATCAATGGCCGTGCTGTCATGGTATCGATATCAATCAATGGCCTTGCTGTCATGGTATCGATATCAATCAATGGCCGTGCTGTCATGGTATCGATATCACTCACTGGCCGTGCTGTCATGGTATCGATATCACTCACTGGCCGTGCTGTCATGGTATCGATATCAGTCAATGGCCGTGCTGTCATGGTATCGATATCAATCAATGGCCGTGCTGTCATGGTATCGATATCAATCAATGGCCATGCTGTCATGGTATCGATATCACTCACTAGCCGTGCTGTAATGGTATTGATATCAATCAATGGCCGTGCTGTCATGATATCGATATCACTCACTGGCCATGCTGTCATGGTATCGATATCAATCAATGGCCGTGCTGTCATGGTATCGATATCACTCACTGGCCATGCTGTCATGGTATCGATACCACTCACTGGCCATGCTGTCATGGTATCAATATCAATCAATGGCCGTGCTGTCATGGTATCGATATCAATCAATGACCGTGCTGTCATGGTATCGATATCAATCAATGGCTGTGCTATCATGGTATCGATACCACTCAATGGCCATGCTGTCATGGTATCAATATCAATCAATGGCCATGCTGTCATGGTATTGATATCACTCAATGGCTGTGCTGTCATGGTATCGATATCACTCAATGGCTGTGCTGTCACGGTATCGATATCACTCAATGGCCGTGCTGTCATGGTATCGATATCAATCAATGGCCGTGCTGTCATGGTATCGATATCAATCAATGGCCATGCTGTCATGGTATTGATATCAATCAATGGCCTACACCCTGCGCTGAGCTACTATATGAGCTAATTTGCACTGCACATTTTGCTAAATGTTTACAAACCCCAGATTGTGTACCCAATAATCTGATATATTATTTTTCAACGTGCATATAAATACATGGGTTTAAGTGGTAAGATGGATTTCAGTCATCTATCTTTCATCAAAATATGCCAACCCTTCTAAACTAATGCAACAAACTGCTGGCCTAATGGATGGCATTTCATTACAAAATGCATATCAGTAAGATGAGACCTTTTGTTGGCAATATAGCATTTAGTTTGTATAAACAAACATTCATCATATGGCAATTCTTTACATTCCATCTCAAAAATATGACAGTACGCCTGGGTTAAAATCATATTACATTTGGTAGTTTTGAAATATTTTAATATTTGCCATGCTTCTTGTAAAGCATCCCCCACATGCTTACAGGCACATTAAGCCCTCACAGTTTCACCATACAGAAAAACTTGCATTACATAATCGGGGTGGCAACTGGTTCCATACGAAGAGGTAATGGAGGCACAGGCCTTCCTATATCTGTATTAATGACATGTGCAATGAATCAAAACTCACCAACATAATACAGAATGCTGAGGCCTCAATTTTAGTTTGCTCAGCTGCAAATCTTCTCACCTTAGAAACCATCACACAGGAAAATATCACCTCTATAGAAAACTAGCTAAATAAATCTCAGTTGCTCTTCAACCCTAACAAAACCAGAATTATTCTATTCCTTCTCAAAAACATAAATCAGAACAACACTCACCTTAATATTATCTCAAACAACACAAAAATGGAAAACATCATCAACCCAAAATTACTAGAAGTTATCATACATAACAAGTAGTTAAAATCTGATCTGCACATTGATACTGCAATCAAAAACTCACACTGCAAACTAGGCGAGCTTTATAGCTCGAAGCACCTGCTGAGTGATCATAATAAAAAATAACTAGCTGCCTCCTCCTTTCTTCTTCTTCTTCCCTATATATGCCTCAACAATATTCACAAATCCAAAGATCTGAACTCCTTCACACAAACTAGAAAAGCACCTTAAGCAAAATTAGCAAATTCACCTGCAGCTTCCCAAACCGCACTGTTGCTAATACATCAAATAATTATTACAGTGACTCTCTAAGGCATCGAACAAACTTCCAAACCATATCATGCTTTTAGCAGCAATTTGAGTCTGCCCTAAAATATCACCTGAAAACTGATAAACTATGCAACTGTACAATACATTCAGTATAAAGTTTGTAATCCTAACTTTGTCTGCTATAGATACTACACAAGTGTATTAATATAGCATTTTTGATTTTAGTCACATTATCTTGAAAACTTGTTTTTCCTTAATTTGATATGTTTTAAATGTTTTGTGACTGTTTGCTTTGAAATACTTTGCAAATAATGTTTTTGACTGTTTTTAATTGTCAAAAATGCATCTCTGTACTTGTGTTGGTGTTCTTCTCCTTAGTCACTGTTGCAAATGGGCATTTCAGTTCCCAGATGGACTTTCCCAGTAAAGAAATCACATAAATAAATAAATAAATAAATACTTTCTTAGTTACTTATATATTTACTTTTTTTTCAGGCTGGGGCTTCCTACGTACGACCATCATTGTTCAGGAAAGGATCTGGAGGAATCTATAGTATGTTTGGACAAGAAGAGATAAACTGGGGCTGAAGCAGTCAGTTCCAAGATTTGATGATCGGATGGGTAATAGGAAATTCACCCTGGGGATCACTTCTGTGGTTCTGCTTGACAGGGGCACAGGAAAATAATTTTCTTGGGTGGCGAAAGCCAGGGTACCTTTTTGGCTAGGCTTGTATAGGCCCTAGGGCCAATAACCTATGAACCTATAAAACAGGAATTGCCAGTGGAAGTCCTGAAACTGAATGTTTTGGCTAGTTCAAGGGGACATGTCAGTAAATCCTATTTTACAACCACTGTCAGTCACAGTCATAAAAGACTTTTTGAACCATTTATTTGGTTTTGTTGATAAAGGCTTTTTCTTTTGAATATTGCTTGCTTGAGTGCATGTGTGACTGTCAGTTTTTTTCCTTTTGGGCCTAGCTGACACAACTGCTGAACTGAAAGTATTCATAGCACTGAAGTTGCAATTATTGTTTCAGCTCCCTATCATGTTTTTTTTATTTTTTACTTATTTCCTTTGACAAAGTCAGTCTGATTTATGATCTGTTAACAAAAGTAATATTTTTAAAAGAATGCTAATATGTCTCTTAAGATACCTCAGACACTGGATGCTGTGAGTAGCTTCAAAAAGAAAAAAAACACAACTGAAGTTCTGACGTCACCTGCATTTCTCAAATTCCCTGAGGAAAACATTAAGAATGTTTTTCCATTTCTTATGTTATGAGTGTCCACTGGGAGTTGCTAGAACCAGCGTATGAACCAGTGTCTAAGGAGGAAAGGAAGACTGTCTGATGACCACTGTGGAACAGTTCTTACAGAAGGAAGACTGCATGATGGCCACTATGGAGCAGTCCTTACAGAAAGAAGACTGCATGATGACCACTGTGGAACAGTCCTTACAGAAGGAAGACTGCAGGATGACCACTATGGAGCAGTTCTTACAAAAGGAAGACTGCAGGATGACCACTATGGAGCAGTCTTTACAGAAGGAAGACTGCAGGATGACCACTATGGAACAGTCCTTACAGAAGCAAGACTGCAGGATGACCACTACAGAACAGTCCTTACAGAAGGAAGACTGCATGATGGTCACTGTGGAGCAGTTCTTACAGAAGGAAAACTACAGGATGACCACTACGGAACAGTTCTTACAGAAGGAAGACTGCAGGATGACCACTGTGGAACAATTCTTACAGAAGAAAGACTGCATGATGGCCACTACGGAACAGCTCTTTCAGAAGGAAGACTGCAGATGACCATTACGGAACAGTTCTTACAGAAGGAAGACTACATGACGACCACTATGGAGCAGTTCTTACAGAAGGAAGACTGCAGGGTGACCACTATGGAACAGTTCTTACAGAAGGAAGACTGCAGGATGACCACTATGGAACAGTCCTTACAGAAGGAAGACTGCAGGATGACCACTATGGAGCAGTTCTTTCAGAAGGAATTCTGCAGGATGACCACTACAGAACAGTCCTTTCAGAAGGAAGACTGCATGATGACCACTATGGAGCAGTTCTTACAGCAGGAAGTCTGCAGGTTGACCACTATGGAGCAGTCTTTACAGAAGGAAGACTGCAGGATAACAACTATGGAGCAGTCCTTACAGAAGGAAAATTGCAGGATGACCAATGTGGAACAGTTCTTACAGAAGGAAGACTGTATATGGCCACTATACAGCAGTTCTTACAGAAGGAAGACTGCAGGATGTCCACTGTGGAACAGTTCTTACAGAAGGAAGACTGCATGATGATCACTGTGGAACAGTCCTTAGAGATAAGAGCTGCTGCTACCAGTGGACTAGTAACAGTAGCCAAGCTGATAGGTTGGCCAAAGTTAACTCCCCCAAGTAAAGTGCTCTGCAGTGAAGACACCCTCAAAACCAAGCTAGTAACATTTGTGAGGACAACCAGCAGGAGGGCGGGGACTAATTCAGTTGGACTCAGAAATGTTGGTAGGTCATCTCATGGGACAGTGCCTCTGTGCTTGCATAGACATACCTAGTTTGAACTGCAGTGATTTTAATAAAGTAAAACCTTCTTAGTGAGATGAAGGGGTCATTTCTGAAATGTAAGCCAGAATGATCTTCTCTAGGAGTAAACCAGTAAAAACACAACTGTTGGAATTAAAACATATTGTAAATTTTGGCTAGGCCCAGAGAGTCTTAACAGCAAGGAAACAATGCTTGAGACATGTTAAGGAGATGTTTAAAAGAACTTGCTGGCAATTAAGAGATGGGTCTGTCAAGCAGACCCGCAAAATATTAAAAGCTGTGTAACTTCAGTTGAAAGTATATTGTGCTATGAAAATTTGTTTAAGGAAATGTGTGTACTTTATGTGTGACAAGTGAGGGCACATTGTGAATATTGTAATGAGGATATTGAAGTATAAACTCCTGCACAGGCAATTAAAGAGTTGGGAGGTGATGAAGAGGCAAAGGAGTATGACTGGGTTATGATCAGGCTGGTGATAACCACATTCTGTTGCAGCATCACAGCAAACATGATGAAATGTTCCATAAAGGTAGATGGGCTGTTAGACTTTGGAAGTATGATTACCTTAGTAAAATTACAGTAGATGTGCAAGAAAAAGAGATGCTTGCTAATGTCCATTGAGGTTATTTGTATCCATGTGAAAAAGAAACACCGCTTGATTAATCATAGAGAGGAACAGACCTAGTTTGGAAAGGTCCTGCATCTGGTAGCTATGGCTCCTTATGTTCTGCATGACATAATAATCAGGAAAGACTGCTCTTTTTTTAAAGACCTTTCGAAACAATAGGAAGAAGGTAATGCTAAGGATGCTCATATAATCCCCAATGTAGAAACAAGGCTGTGGCAACCTACTATGTCATTAGACAGACACACAAACTGACTTAGAGATGTACAACAGCAGATGGTTAGTGTGGTTAGTATAACTGAGGAAAACAACAATGATCCCTCGGAAGATGAGTTTGGATAGGTTTATCTAGAGATGGGGAGGTCCCCTGTTCCTGCACTTCATAATTAGCACAGGTAGGAGAGGTGTGGATAGGTTTATCCAGAGATGGGGAGGTCCCCTGTTCCTGCACTTCATAATTAGCACAGGTAGGAGAGATTTGGATAGGTTTATCCAGAGATGGGGAGGTCCCTTGTTCCTGGACTTCATAATTAGCACAGGTAGGAGAGGTTTGAAAATGTTTATCTAGAGATGGGTTGTTTCCTTGTTCCTGGACTTCATAATTAGCACAGGTAGGAGAGATTTGGATAGGTTTATCCAGAGATGGGGAGGTCCCCTGTTCCTGCACTTTATAATTAGCACAGGCAGGAGAGATTTGGATATGTTTATCCAGTGATGGGGAGGTCCCTTGTCCCTGGACTTCATAATTAGCACAGGTAGGAGAGATTTGGATAGGTTTATCCAGAGATGGGGAGGTCCCTTGTTCCTAGACATAATTATGACAGGTAAGAGAGGTTAGGATAGGTTTATCTAGAGATGGGGAAGTCCCCTGTTCCTACACTTCATAATTAGCACAGGTAGGAGAGGTTTGGATAGGTTTATCTAGAAATGGGGTGGTCCCTTGATCCTGGACATAATTATGACAAATAAGAGAGGTTAGGATAGGTTTATCTAGAGATGGGGAGGTCCCCTGTTCCTGCACTTCATAATTAGCACAGGTAGGAGAGGTTTGGATAGGCTTATCTAGACATGGGGTGGCCCCTTGTTCCTGGACATAATTATGACAGGTAGGAGAGGTTAGGATAGGTTTAGTTAGAGATGGAGAGGTCTCCTGCTCCAGCATTTCATACTTAGGACAGGTAAGAGAGGTTTGAATAGGTTTATCTAGAAATGGTGGCAGTGCTAACTCAAGAGCTAAATAATGAAGATGATCATAATATCTGCTATTAAGTCAATAAGAAAATAAAGCTGAGACAGATAATAGAGAGACATAGAAAGAGAATGTCTAGCTATTAATTGGGCTTCAGGAAACTGACACTACTAAATGCTGATAGGGAGACCCCCTTCCCATTCAGTGGCTTCATCAGCAGAACGATGGATATACCAGCTATACAGGTGGGTACTAGCTACAAGTTCTATTACCTGTCAAGGGCTCACAGACCCTCCAGTGGACTTGAAGCTACTGGGCTCAAGTTTGGGGGATCAACTGTAACACAGTATGGTAGTTCAGCTAGAAAAATGGTCCAATAGAAGCAAATGTGGGTATAGGTAGGGACTCAGAATGCAGCCAGTGCTAGGAAGATAGTAGTTTGTAGATATGTGGTGAATTAGAAGGCTTTTATATATAGAAAAAGTGTGTGAGGCAAGTAAATAGGAAGTGACCTCTTTAAACTGAAACATCTTCAGCACAGGTTACTTCATATCAGCTGTCTACCTATGCCTTATTAAGATCACGGATTGTTTAGTATGACAGTCATTGATGAGGAAAGAATCCAGAGAATTATGAAGTATGTTTGGTCAAGGTGAGATAAACTGATGCCAGAGATCTAGTACAGAGAATAGGAACTGCCAGTGGAAGGCCTTGTATCTGAATGTTTTAACTGTCCAACCAAAGGTGCTGATAAAAAACTTTATATTTATAGCTAGTGAAAACCGTGGTAATAAGAAACTTTGAGTGATTTGCTTGTTACAACTAATAAAACTTTTATTAAGGACATTGTTTGCTTAGAGGTGCACTTGTGATGGTCAGTTTTAAAAGTTCTTCCTTTTGCACCTAATAAGCATCATTGCTTGAATGGCTCCTAATCTGAAAATACTGACAACAGTGAAGTTGGATTTACTCTTTTGTTTACCTGCCATAATGTTTATTCTTTTATTTTGTACCTTTTGGAAAAGCCTGCCTGATTTGAAATCTGTTAATAAAAGCACAATTTTAAAAGAACAATTGTGAGCTTACTGCTTAATAAACCACAGTCAATACTTAATTTACTCACACCCTTTTGGTATTTAAGAAAAAGGAAAGGAAAAAACTATTTTTCAAAGTAATTTGCTTTTTCATTCTTGTAGGTACTTTGTGGATGGACAGCCAACCAGAATGGAATGTACATGTTATCAAACTCAAGTAATAAAAACGTGAAATAATCCTTCTTTGAGCTTTAAATTGTCTGGTTTATTCAAGGTAATATGTGCTTTTTGTTTATCATACTTCATCTTATACAAAAAAACATTAGAACTCAAGTTACTTAAATAATACTAATCGGGGGGGGGTGGAGCAGAGCAGTCTGTATAATTATGGGTAAACCTGTGATTCCTGATTATAGGTGTCACCAAGTCCCTAACTGAAATATGAGTCACAGACTGGCTTATAGTCCAGCCCCCTGACTGGAGGGAAGGCTAAGTCCATAATTAGAATACAAGTCATGGATTGGGTAATAGTCAGGCCAGCTGATTGGAGGAGAGGCCAAGTCCCTAATTAGAATATGAGTCATGGATTGGCTAGGCTGTTATTCACTCCATCTTATTGTTAAGGAAAATGACTCATTTACAATGTTATTATAAAAGCAAACAAAAATGTTTCCATTTTTTTTTTTACAGAAAATGTATAGTTACTTCTAGTTCAGTGGCATGTAACTATATGAAGAATCTGTGCAAAATTAAATTGGCGTGAATAAAGATAATAAAATGAGGGTGCTTGTTTTTATGAGGATGAAGTTCAACAACTGAACGATCCATTCAGTATTCATGTTTTTTCCCCAACATAGAATACTTCACATTTTGTGCAATGAGCTCAATCCACAAAATATGAATCATTCTATAATGGGAAAACCTGTGAACAGACTAAAAATATATATGTCACACCATATCTCTGATATTTGACATAGGATTAGTAGAAATGCCCAAGCAAAATGTTACATGGAGATGATGGATCACTCAAGGTTAGTTCAATTACTTAACTTCAGCATTGCAAAAATGGGCACCTTCAATGTCACAGCCCAATAAAGCTGAAAAGTGGCTACTAAAGAAGAAATAAAAGTGTTTTGGGTAGGTACTGTAGATATAATTTGTATTGTACTTAACCAACACCGATTATTATCAATTTGTAACAAATTACAAGAAAAGAATTCATCCAAACAATTCATGATTCATCACATTCAAAAAAGAGAGTATCTTTCTGATGATTTTCAGGAGTATTAACCTTATTCTCAGTATTACTAAAGAAAAGCAACTTTATGATAAATGGCAATCTGTTTCTATATAATGCAAGTGAGCAATATTAGGAAGTATGGCCTGGAGAGCTCTTGTTTACAAAGTATATATATGTATATGTATGTATATAGCATCAGAGAAATTCAAAGCAGAAAGACTGAAGACAGGACTAGGAATGAAGGTTTATTGCCCTCTTCAAAGACACAGTCCGAGGAGTAAGTTAAAAGCTCCTTGTTTGCACCGAGGTGTAACTTGCAGTACTGAACTCCTTCTGCACATTTTCCTGTTCTTAAATTATTGTTCTTTAAAGCTGATCTGCTATTCATTTGGTTTCTTGTCACCTGCTATTGTGGCAAATTAAAATTCTGGTTTCTTCGACTTCGGTTAGTATTATCATTCCCAAGATCTGCATTATTCGATGATCGCAGTGTGTGTGGGACACATATTATCCGTCTATGACAGCATTTCCATAATACTGGATGTTCAGCTGTTTCATCCACTTATATATGAAAGTTTCATGTTCCCAGTGCCTTAATACACATACAATAGATTACTTGTTTATTCCTATTGTCAGAATTGGGCTTGAACTGGAAAAAGCTTTTTTTTCTTAAAGTTCAGTATTTTAGTTTCATTCTGTTTTCTTGAGAAGAAAAGAATTATTTGTGTTATAACAACAATATATAAGACGAAAAACAGTGTTTATGTTTTCTAATACATTATTCACTTCTGTGGCTGAGAGTACCCATTTCAGCTCTGTTATCTGATCTTCGGATTTGGCCACCAGTTTTAGACATTTAATGCTGTACATTTCTACTTGGATTTGTATCTATGTGTGGGTGTAGTCATGCGCTTCTGCTACTCAGTGTCTTTTAAAATCATCTTCCTGTGAGTTACCATCAACAAAAAAGGATGTAGGTATTTTGAAGGAATTGATACCCTATGGAGTAATATTCTGACCATCGAATGTTTCCAAAGTGATCACATTTAGGCAATGTTCGCCTTGGATAGTTGTAGTTTATCAATCAGGAATGTTCGCCTTGGATATTTGTAGTTTATCAATCATAAATGTTCGCCTTGGATAGTTGTAGTTTATCAATCCTGGTTTTAGTTTCTGTGTCGACATACATTTGAATATTTGGTAACAAGGAAGGGAAAAGACCTCAACGTCTCTCATTATGGTCTACCAATGACTTATCAACACTATCCAAATGTAGGTCTATGTTATTAACATTTCGGTCGTCATGAACAGAAAATGGAATGAATTCTTCTATAGTTCTCTGACCACCAGAATGTGGGCTGCTTAGAAAGGTAGAAAGTCCTCCAGAAAGTTGCTATGGAGAAATGCATATAACAATGCAATAATGAAATAACCAATAAAAAACAACTAGTAGACACTGTTTTATAAAAATCAGACACACTCCTAGTACCTTGACAAATGTATTCTAGGAAGCTAAAATATAAACACAAATATATAGTAACAACTCACCAAGCACATAATTAAATGATAAAATAAAAAGAATGTAATGGATTCCCAAACAGACGTTTAATCGATAACAAATTAAACAGTGAGTGCTTTCATCATCAACTGTGACTTCTTCAGACTGAATAATGTTATAAAAACAAGCCAACATATTTAAATAGTTAGTGCACCAATCACATATTACATAGTATTCACACAAATTAACCCCTTCAATGCTTTAAGCCTTTTTGCTTTAAGTAGGCAACAAAATCATCTCTATTGTTCAATCCTGGTGGAAAGCAGGCATTTCAGCCTGACTTGCCACCTATATTCACACCAGCTGAACTCATCTTCAGCATCAAATATTTTTTCATAGTTAGGTACATCTTCCAAAACCTTAAAATTCACCACACATTTCTTATTAAGGTAATGCTTGGCAACAGCATTTTTTGTATCGCCTATCTCCACAACGTACTTATGCTCATATATTTGTTTATAAAGCTCCCTGCTGGTGCGTCCTACATAAAATGAGGGGCATGGCTGGCACATTATTAGATAAACAACAAATTTACTTTTACAGGTGAAATAATTCCTAAATTTATAAATAAAAACATTAATATCAACTTCCAAACTATCAGTTAATAAATAATTACACAACCTGCAATTGAAACATTTGTACATCCCAAACTTTACATTAGTTTCCTTGGGCTTGTTAAGTTTACCTTGAAAATAATTTTTAAAACTCTTCCCTCTCTTGTTTATAAAACTAGGTTGTTCATCTAACTTGTCTTTTATTTCATTTGAACTTTGCAAAATATTCCAATTGCTCCAAATAATATTCTTGATAGTGGTACTGTCCACGCTATTGCTAACTTGCAATGAAACTCTATATTCACTGGAATTTCTTTTAGGTTTTTCCAACCTTTTCTTACTGGGCCTTAATTTTTCAATTCTTTCTAATGAAGCAGTTACTACTTCAACAGGATACCCTCTTGAATAAAACTTATCACAAAGAGCCTTACTTTTGACCTGAAAATCACTATCCTTTTCAGTTAGCCTATTCACATGCATCAACTGACTACCTACAATATTATCTTTCATCCTTTTCAGATGCATAAGACGTTGTCCTGTTCGATTCTCAGCTAGAGTGTCTTCTGTCTGGAGACATGTGTGAATGGGAGTACCTTAGTTGAAGGTTGTGCGTCAGGGCCGGCAACTCAGCACATAAAAATCTACTCCCAATCATTAGCGGACCGGAGTTCCGCTGTGGCGACCCCTAACCGGGAAAAGCTGAAAGACACAACAACAACAACTGCTGTAATGTAAATAGGAGTTATGAACTTCTTTTTTTCTAAATGTTAGTAAATAACATATTTTCATCTTTTAATACTTATATGTATTAACCTCAGCAGTAAACTGTAAATCGGCATTATAGGTTCATAGATTGGTACAAGGCTATCGGCCCTAGGGCCTATACAAGCATAGCCATAACATTTCCCAGGATATTTCTTCCCACACTATTTACTTCCTTGGAAGTTCCCTGACTGGGAATCGAACCCAGGCCATGGCGGTGAGAGTGCCAAATCCTAACCACTAGACCACCAGGGATTCCACCAGGGATTAATACTATTTAATACTATTTAATACTATTTAAATAAATAATAAATTCATTGAGACTATTGACATCTACTCTCCATAAGAGAAAAACATCATCAATAAAATGTGTAAAAAATACAATATTCTCATTGTATTTACTGTTTAGAATATTAACCCTTTCCCAACCTTGCATGAATAAATTGGCATAACTGAGAGCCATGGCTGCTGCCATTGACACACCATTGACTTGATGGTATATGCTGTCATACAATTCAAAATAATTATAACTTAAAATTATATCTAACATTTCAACCAATAAAGCTACCATATTTCTTGAATAACAGGGGAAACATTTATTAAAGATACTTTTGATTTTAAAAATAAAGTTGAAGCTTTAAACATGTCTTCTGATGATCTAATGGTCACTTTGGATATTCTCTAGATACTGTGATTCCAAATGAAGCAGGGCTAGAGGCTGTTAGATTTGAACTGTTGAATTCAAAGATTTATTCAAAAAATATGGTAGCTTTATTGGTTGAAATGTCAGATATAATTCTAAGTTATAATTATTTTGAATTGTATGACAGCATATACCATCAAGTCAATGGTGTGGCAATGGCAACAGCCATGGCTCCCAGTTATGCCAATTTATTCATGCAAGGTTGGGAAAGGGTTAATATTCTAAACAGTAAATACAATGAGAATATTGTATTTTTTACACATTTTATTCATGATGTTTTTCTCTTATGGAGAGGAGATGTCAATAGTCTCAATTAATTTATTGTTTATTTAAATAGTATCAATTCCGATACAGTTTACTGCTGAGGTTAATACATATAACATCAAATATTTAGATGTTATAGTATTAAAAGATGAAAATAGGTTATTTACTAAAATTTATAAAAAAGAAGATCATAACAACTCCTATTTACATTACAGCAGTATGCATCTGAAAAGGATGAAAGATAATATTGTAGGTAGTCAGTTAATGCATGTGAATAGGCTAACTGAAAAGGATAGTGATTTTCAGGTCAAAAGTAAGGCTCTTTGTGATATGTTTTATTCAAGAGGGTATCCTGTTGAAGTAGTAACTGCTTCAGTAGAAAGAGTTGAAAAATTAAGGCCCAGTAAGAAAAGGTTGGAAAAACCTAAGAGAAATTCCAATGAATATAGAGTTTTAATGCAAGTTAGCAATAGTGTGGCCAGTACCACTATCAAGAAAATCATTCGGAACAATTGGAAAATTTTGCAAAGTTCAAATGAAATAAAAGACAAGTTAGATGAACAACCTAGTTTTATAAACAAGAGAGGGAAAAGTTTTAAAAATTATTTTCAAAGTAAACTTAACAAGCCCAAGGAAACTAATGTTGTAAGGTTTGGGATGTTCTGGATAAAAACCTCAGGACACACCTCAGGTTTGGGATGTACAAATGTTTTAATTGTAGGTTGTATAATTATTTATTAACTGATAGTTTGGAAGTTGATATTAATGGTTTTATTTATAAATTTAGGAACTATTTCACCTGTAAAAGTAAATTTGTTGTTTATCTAATAATGTGCCAGCCATGTCCCTCATTTTACGTAGGACGCACCAGCAGGGAGCTTTATAAACGAATAGATGAGCATAAGTACGCTGTGGAGATAGGCGATACAAAAAATGCTGTTGCCAAGCATTACCCTGCTTTGTACAGGTTACTTTTTCACTTCGTCAGCATTCTTCTATCACTAAAAGTATGACAATTGTGAAATACAAGAAAAGTGATAATAAATTTTATGACGCTGTGATAATCTTAAGGAAAATAGCATGGTAAGCAATATATCTTACAGATAATAGCATGATAAGTGGTATATCTTACAGAGAATAGCATGATAAGCGGTATATCTTACAGAGAATAGCACTGTTTGTGTCTTTCGGCTTTTCCCGGTTAGGGGTTGCCACAGCGGAACTCTGGTCTGCTAATGATTGGCAGTTGATTTTTACGTACCGGCTTGCCAGGCCTGACGCACAACCTTCAACGAAGGTACGCCCATTCACGTATGTCTCCACACAGAAGACGCTCTAGCTGAGAATCGAACCAGACAGCGTCTTACTGTGAGGCAACAACGCTACCACAGCACCACCACTGTGGGTCTTATAGAGAATAGCATGATAAGCGGTATATCTTACAGAGAATAGCATGATAAGCGGTATATCTTACAGAGAATAGCAAGATAAGTGGTATATCTTACAGAGAGTAGCATAATAAGTGGTATATCTTACAGAGAATAGCATGATAAGCGGAATATCTTACAGAGAATAGCATGATAAGCGGAATATCTTACAGAGAATAGCATGATAAGCGGTATATCTTACAGAGAATAGCATGATAAGCAGTATATCTTACAGAGAATAGCAAGATAAGCGGTATATCTTACAGAGAATAGCATGATAAGCGGTATATCTTACAGAGAATAGCATGATAAGCCGTGTATCTTACAGAGAATAGCATGATAAGCGGTATATCTTGCAGAGAATAGCATGATAAATGGTATATCTTACAGAGAATAGCATGATAAGTGGTATATCTTGCAGAGAATAGCATGATAAATGGTATATCTTACAGAGAATAGCATGATAAGCGGTATATCTTACAGAGAATAGCAAGATAAACGGTATATCTTACAGAGAATAGCATAATAAGCGGTATATCTTACAGAGAATAGCATGATAAGTGGTATACCTTACAGAGAATAGCATGATAAGCGGTATATATTACAGAGAATAGCATGATAAGTGGTATACCTTACAGAGAATAGCATGATAAGCGGTATATATTACAGAGAATAGCATGATAAGTGGTATATCTTACAGAGAATAGCATGATAAACTGTATATCTTACAGAGAATAGCATGATAAGTGGTATATCTTACAGAGAATAACATGATAAATGGTATATCTTACAGAGAATAGCATGATAAGCGGTATATCTTCCAGAGAATAGCATGATAAGCGGTATATCTTACAGAGAATAGCATGATAAGCGGTATACCTTACAGAGAATAGCATGATAAGCGGTATATCTTACAGAGAATAGCATGATAAGCGGTATATCTTACAGAGAATAGCATGATAAGTGGTATATCTTCCAGAGAATAGCATGATAAGCGGTATATCTTACAGAGAATAGCATGATAAGTGGTATACCTTACAGAGAATAGCATGATAAGCGGTATATCTTCCAGAGAATAGCATGATAAGCGGTATATCTTACAGAGAATAGCATGATAAGCGGTATATCTTACAGAGAATAGCATGATAAGCGGTATATCTTACAGAGAATAGCATGATAAGCGGTATACCTTACAGAGAATAGCATGATAAGCGGTATATCTTACAGAGAATAGCATGATAAGCGGTATATCTTACAGAGAATAGCATGATAAGTGGTATATCTTCCAGAGAATAGCATGATAAGCGGTATATCTTACAGAGAATAGCATGATAAGTGGTATACCTTACAGAGAATAGCATGATAAGCGGTATATCTTCCAGAGAATAGCATGATAAGCGGTATATCTTACAGAGAATAGCATGATAAGCGGTATATCTTACAGAGAATAGCATGATAAGCGGTATATCTTACAGAGAATAGCATGATAAGCGGTATACCTTACAGAGAATAGCATGATAAGCGGTATATCTTCCAGAGAATAGCATGATAAGCGATATATCTTACAGAGAATAGCATGATAAGTGGTATATCTTACAGAGAATAGCATGATAAGCGGTATATCTTACAGAGAATAGCATGATAAGTGGTATATCTTACAGAGAATAGCATGATAAGCGGTATAGGTTTACTAATGAAATGTCGAACGGCACTATGTCGACTGTACTATAGTCGAACACGGAAGTTCGAAAATAGTAATGTCGACGTCACAAAAACAATCTAGGAATGGTTTTAACATGGGTCGAGGTAGGTGTTCAGTATTATTCAGAACTACAAACATCTCCCCTACCTTGACCCATGTTAAAACACAGTCCTAGATTGTTTTTTTGTCGTCGACATCACTATTTTCGAACTTCCGTGTTCGACTATAGTACAGTCGATGTAGTGCCATTCGACATTTCAATAGTAAACCATCTTACAGAGAATAGCATGATAAGTGGTATACCTTACAGAGAATAGCATGATAAGCGGTATATCTTACAGAGAATAGCATGATAAGTGGTATACCTTACAGAGAATAGCATGATAAGTGGTATACCTTACAGAGAATAGCATGATAAGCGGTATATCTTACAGAGAATAGCATGATAAGTGGTATACCTTACAGAGAATAGCATGATAAGTGGTATACCTTACAGAGAATAGCATGATAAGCGGTATATCTTACAGAGAATAGCATGATAAGTGGTATACCTTACAGAGAATAGCATGATAAGTGGTATACCTTACAGAGAATAGCATGATAAGCGGTATATCTTCCAGAGAATAGCATGATAAGCGGTATATCTTCCAGAGAATAGCATGATAAGTGGTATACCTTACAGAGAATAGCATGATAAGTGGTATACCTTACAGAGAATAGCATGATAAGCGGTATATCTTACAGAGAATATAGCTGCTCTGGAACAGACTCCCCATCCACATAAAAGAAAGTTCATTCTTATCCATACTCAAGTGCAACTTAGATCTATGGATGGGAAGCAGAAAGTTTCCGCTAGGACTACTCTTCTACCTCTAATGGGCAGAAGCAACTTCTAAATGCTTTACCCCCGGCATGGGTGCCCTCAGATTATCTATGGTGTTATCCTGGTTATTATCATTAGTGGTAATATATAAATATCAACCGGGGGATGGGTAATGCCAATCTCTAAACAAATCTCTAACTAAATGTGATGGCTTAATTCGAGCATCAAAAGGGAAACTGGCTAGGCTTAAAATGGCCAATAATGGCAGCGACCCTAATACTTAGCTATGAACCGATAAGACAATAAGATGACATTGGTTTACCCATTGCATATTGCTTTCTTTGTCTTTATTTATCTAACTGACATCTTATTTCTTCACCTTTACTTTCAATTTATGATGAGCACTATCATTATTCCAGAACCAAATCCCTGAAGAAGACATTGTTGCCTCTGGAGAGGTACTCCAGTTTGATTCTCGGCTGGGGTGCTTTCTGTGCAGAGTCTGCACACCCTCTCTGCATTTGTGTGGGTTTCCCCTGAATACTCCAATTTCCTCCAATGTTACAAAGACATGCATCTAGAGCGTTTCTCCCCGGGCCTCTATTGAAAATTGTCTATGTTCCAAGTCAGACTTTCCTGGTAAACAAAGGCTAAATAAATAAATAAATAAATAAATAAATAAATAAATAAATAAATAAATAAGACATGCACATTCATCTGACTGTGCTCATTCTGGCTTTTGTCAGACGAGTTCCTTCCTCCTCCCACATTAAGTACTCTCCCACATTCAGTATAATTTATGCTTACTTTCTCTCCCACATTCAGTATCACTTATACTTACTTACTCTCCCACATGCAATATAATGTAATCCTTACTTACTCTCCCACATTCAGTATCATTTATACTTACTTACTCTCACACATCCAGTATCATTTATGCTCACTTACTTAAATGCTCTTTATCCTTCTCTTCCACATAAATGCTATAATGTGCTTTTTCCTTCTGTCTGAGAGTATTTATTTTGAGTTACCCACCTTTGCTTCCTTTCCAGCTCTACTTTCCTGCCAAATGTATCAAGTGTATAAATGTACCAAGCAGAAACCCTGTAACTATGTACAGATATATATAGGTTGCACTCCCCAGTAGTAATTATACTACAGTAGTAGTAGTAATTATCATCTCTCTCTCTCTCTCTCTTTGTGACTAGTATTTTTCCTGTACTTGTTTGGCTCTTCATTCTTATTCTGTGTTTTCCTTAACATTTGTATCAGTGTGCCTTACTTCTTTCTAATATCCCTTTTCTTGACACAGGATTGTTTATTCTCCCTGTTCACTGAAAAAATATCACTTTCCTCTCTTTTCACCCTTGTTTACTGCCCTATGGCATTTTTCTACTTTATGAGCAGGCATTCTCCACTAATCTCTATATATCTGTCTTCAATGCCAGCTATTTAAATTCACTTCTTGCTTATTATTATTAGCTATTATTATTATTATTTATTATTATTTAGCTTATTATTGTTAGCTAAGATGGTGGTGCCTCGTGTGGCAGTGGCTTCTCCAGCTCCCGATGTGTGTTTTGTGTTTTCTGGTCTGTTTTGATCCGTTGGGTATGGTCAAATGTTCTCCATGGTGTTCATGTTGTCTGTGTTACTTTGTTTTGTTGTTGGGGTTATTGGACTGTGACTGTAACTGAATATGGAAATTTGGGCCTTCAGTAGTGAGTTGAACAAGGTGCAAAGTACGAAATTCTGAATTTAGACTCTTAGCTGCCAAGTTATGTTTTGGAAGTCTGGTGTTGGTTTTTGCTGGGTCGGAAGGACTGGATTGGATCTAGAGGCTTCTGATGACTGTTGGAATGTTAGAGATGGAGCTGGTGAGATTTGAGAGAGGATGGTCAAATTGGTGGGGCCCTTCAGGGTGATTGTGCTGGTTGCAGATGGCAGGGGTCCGGTTTTTGTTTTTGCTTGATTGGATTTGGTTGGTGGTGTTGGAGATGACCTGGCATGTCCTGACTGGTACTTGGGATGCTGCTGGTCTGGAGAGAACTATGGTGGTGGTGGGGGCATAGTGGATAGCTGTAGTCCATGGGATCAATGGTGAATGGTTGCTTTTGTGTCTACTATTGGACTCTGTCACTGTTGCAAATGTCGTACTTTTGTTCTGCGTTACTGTGTTTTGTTTTGTTTGTTTTTGTTGCACTTGAGTTGAAGAAACGGAATTTCATTCAGCTGACATGTGTATGGTCTGAATGACAATGAAGTTATTTTTTGACTTTGAGTTTTGACTTTTATTTCTCTTCTGTTTGGCGCCTGCCTAGCCACGTTCCCTGAGTTATTGATATGTCCTTTCACCTTTCTTATTTTCTTCTTCATCCTTTCTGCTTCTTTCAGTTGGTCCATTGTATATTTCAGTTCCTCGACTGCTGTGGGAGTTCTTTGCTTCCACGCTATGATAATGGTCTCATTAGCTGTCTGACTTCTGCTCTAATTTGACTGCTGTATCCTAGAAGAGCTGACGTTTCTGTTAGCACCTCTGCTCTGGGTGACAGCTGCTCGAACAGTTCCTGTACATTCCCTTTGTACTCCTCCAATCTCCTGTATGTCCAAAATGTACATGTCCATGTTTCATTCTCCTCCATACACCTCCAGCATATTGCACATGTGCCTGGGAAAATCCTTTCCAGCTTAGCCAGCATATAAAGATATTTATGGAGGCTGTGCCATGCCAACATTTTATATTTATGCACTTTGGACACACGTAGTTTCCTGCGCTGCACTGGGTTTATTTCCCTCGGATGTATTTCTCCCTCTTTTTCCTCTGTTACTCTCACTATATTCTTTCTACTCATCCATCTTGTAACCATCCATTTCAGTCCTTCACTGGGGCTCCCCTACCTGTCTTACTCCTATCACCTGGATAAACTGAAGTGCAGCTCCCTCACTCACTTTATTTCTCTGCAGTTCTTCTCATAAATTTCTGATTCATTGCTTTTCCCATTCCAGATTTACTTCTAATTGAAATTCATCTCTTACTTCATCCCATGACTTTAGTCTATCCCCCACAATTATTTATGACAAACATTACACTTTCCTCTGATTCTTCGTCCATCTCCATTTGATTGTCCACTTGGTTCTTTCCTGTCTCTTCCCTCCTGTGGGTACGATCCCATTTCACCAACTTGTTCTTTCTCCACTTTGCCATAACATTTTGAACACTTTGTGTCTCTTCTTTGCTCAGGCTTCCTGCAGGTCAGTGCTTGGTCTTTCTAGCAGGTTTTCTTTAATATCCTTATTTTCCTTTCAGATATTCTTCTTTTTTCCATATTGTCTCGTTCCATATTGCCTTATTCTGCACTACTTCCAATGCTGTCTTTGGCCTGCCTCCCTCACAAATGAATTCCTTTATTTGTTGTTTAGTTTTTTTATTATATTAGGGCTAGGTAACTCCCAGAACACTTGTCTCAGATATAAAAATTGCACTGTAACACATACACACACACACACACACACACACACACACACACACACACACTTGGATTTTTTTATCTCTATCCACCCTTATTATCTTCCACTTTTGTAACTGCATTTTGACTTTATTGTACACCTTGTTATGTATCCACTGTCTCTTTTAGTGTGGTTTCCAGCCAAGCTCTTACGTAGCTAATTTCTTGGTTCCAGAACCCCTCCTCTTTCCAGCATTCACCTTCCTCTCCATGCCTGTTATTGTCAAAGCCTGTTCCTTTTCTTTAACTTTATACCCTGGATTCCTCCTAATGCCTTGCAGCAGCTCCCACAATGTCCTCATGTCTTGCTTTGGATGAATTAGTTAATAATGTATCGTACATTTATGGAAATGATCTTTTCTTTCCTACCCTTCAGTAACCCAAAACCCGAGTCCCTCATTGTCTGTGGTAGGGGTTCTAAATATACTGCAAATAAGAATGGTGACAGGGGCAGCCCTGCCGTGTACCTCTTTCAGTGCATGTACTTTCTGACAGCCTTGCTTGTATCTTCACTTTTTCAGTCATCCCTCTATAGCACTTTCCACTTCTCAGGGAATCCATATGTTTTTTTCACATCCCACAGATGTGCAATATGAAATGCAAACAAGAATTACATTTACAGCAGTTCTTAAGTTATGCAAGGAGAAGGAGGCTTAGACTGTTCATATAAGGTGGCACATGGACAGTAAAAGACCCAAAGGAAATGGCGACCTCAGTACCTTTAGGTTATAGGACGTCTCTGCTGACACAGTTTCTAAGTGTGAGCAGTGGCAGTTTTTCTTTTTGTTTTCAGAACTTCTTCTTTTGTAGTGTTTCCATAACCATGGAATTCGTATATACATGACCAAAGGGTGTGGAGAACTTGCTATGGGGGTGCGTTGGATTGCCCCTCCCTGAAAAAAACATTTTAAAATGGTATATCCAGGTAAGAGCTCAATGGGTTTTATTTAGCAAGCTGAGACCCACATTAAACATAGCAAATCCTTAATTAGTACATGTTCAAAGACACAGCTGAGTCAGAATAGAAAGCTAAAAAATTTTGTTGAAACATGTTGCAATAATGTCTCACTCCATGGTTATGGAAACACAACAAAAGAATAAATACTAAAAACAGGAAGAATTACTACCAGCTTGTACTTTTTGTTAAAAGCTGTTAACACATTTGCAGTTTTTCAGTATATTGTAAAATTATTGGAAAGTTCTTTGATCATAGTTCATCTTTTTGCTTTACACTCAATGAAATTAATACAAATGACAACGACCTTTTGAAAAATCAAGGTCAACATTTTGCAAATCCCCATTTGATATATATATATATATATATATATATATATATATATATATACACACATACATATAAATAGAGAAATGTAATCACTGCCAAGCAAACAACAAAACTAGTACCCTTGACTGGATACTCACTAATACCCCCCAACTAAACTATAAAACAGGCACCCTCCCTGAGGACATAAGTGATCACTTGCTTACCTATTTAATCAGAACAAAAACTGTCATCCTAAACTCTGCCATCTGCAGAACTATTCGCACTACCAAAATTTTAACCCTGCTCACTTTCAAGCTGAACTAGTCACCTGTGACTGGTCACCCCTGAAATACCTCCCAATAGATAATGCCGTGAAATACTTTAACTCTAAATTTCTAACCATTTTAGACAGACATGCCCCATTACGCAAAGTTAGAATTAGAACCAAACCAGCACCATGGCTCACCAAAACGACCAAACAAAAAATCCTCCAAATAAATAAACAATGGGCCAAATGGCGCTCAACAAAAAGCTCCTCAGACCACCTGCAATTCAGACAGCTAAGAAATGAAACAAAAAAAGCCATATTAGCCGATAAAAGAAACTACTACTACCAACTACAACAAACCAACCAAAATAATCCCCAAAAATTCTGGCGAGGTATCAATAACCTCCTACACCCTGGATGCTCAAGTACTCTCTCTCCCTCTGGCTCTGATCAAAACAATCCCATCCAAATAGCAGACTCATTTAATACTTTTTTCACTGAAACCATACAATCCCTAGCCAACCAGCTATCCCCTAGCATCCCAGGCTCTGCCACAACCTTTACCAGTAATTCTCATCAATTTCATTTTCAGCCAGTGCCCACTTCACTTATCTGTAACCTCATACAGAAACTTAAACCCACTACTCTCTCTGCTGATAAATTACCTGCAGAATACCTGCAAAAAGCTGCTAAAGTCATAGCCTACCCCATATCCATCCTCATTAACAGAACTATTTCTGAAGGATCTATTCCACTAATCTGGAAAGTCTCTCACATAATTCCCCTGCATAATGGCGGTAACTCCAAAGAGTTGTCCAATTATAGGCCCATAGCTATTCTATCTCCTTTGGCAAAAATAATGGAGAAATGTATACACATACAACTGTTAACCTACCTACTCGATCACAATTTATTAGCACCCTGTCAACATGGCTTTAGACCATTTCATAGCACCACCTCTGCTCTCTTATCCTTCACTAACCATATTAACAGCAATTGTAATATTGATACTCTATCCTCAGCTGTTTTTATTGATCTGTCCAAAGCATTTGACATGGTGAATCACCACCTCCTTATAGACACACTCAAAAACCTGTCATTGGACAACCATACTATACAGTGGCTCCAATCATACCTACATAACAGGCAACAGGCTGTACTATGGGAGAATACTTTATCTTCCCACGTCCCAGTCACTCTAGGGGTCCCGCAAGGATCTATATTAGGCCCATTACTCTTCCCCATCTTTACAAATGACCTTCATTCTGTAATTCCTCAAGCTGACTGTATCCAATACGCTGATGACTCCACACTCATATGCGCTGCTGCTTCTCAATCAGAACTTCAGTCACTAACCCAAATTACCTTTAGTACAGTTGAAAACTGGCTCCTACAAAGACATCTTATCTTTAACCCCAAAAAAACAAAAATGCTACTATTTACCCCCACCCGCAGAACCTCTCCACTTAACTTTACTATTACTTCAAATGATGGAACTATAATATCTCCGGAACCAACCACCAAACTACTCGGGGTACTAATAGATAACAACTTGTCCTTTGAACCTCACATTAATAACACCATAAAAATAGTAAACAAGAAACTAGGTTCCCTCTATAGAATAAAACCCTTTCTTACACCTCCAGCCAGGGTTACTATTGCTCGCACCCACCTCATCTCTACCTTGGTCTATGCCTCCCCTATCTATACCAAAATATGTAGAAGTAATCTGAGTAAACTTACATCCTCCTACAACAATATTGCCAGATTTGCAGCTGGGTCCTCCTATAGAACTCATCACTGTATCAATCTGAATCAGTTAGGATGGTTAGAGCTGCCAAATTTAATACTTTTCAATCAATTAATAGTAGCCCATAAGATCCTGTATTTACCTCAAAATACACCCATACTTACATCCCTAGTCATCCCCTATAATAACCTCAAGACCTTACGCTCAGCTAATAACCTACTTGTACAAATATCAAAATCCAACAACTTAGCTGGTGACACCTTGTTCTCCAATACAGTAGGTAAAGCCTGGAACATCCTCCCAAGCCAGCTAACCTCAATATCCTCTGTCAGCTTATTTAAAAGCAAGCTTAAACCCTACCTCAAATCACACTGGCTATGCCCCTGTGTTAACCCAGACTAAGTACCTAACTATTAACTAGACTCCCACAATTCCTAGCCTTCCATGATCATGATCTTGTGTTGTCTCACTAATTTTTAGTGAGCTTAACCTTCCTTAGGATTTTTTCTCATGTAAATAAGTATATACTGTGGAATGATCAAACACCTTCATATAGTATCACAACCTATGTGTTAAATAACACTAGAAATCCATCCTTGTTTGCTGTTCTTCTATACTCTATCTATTGATCTCTAGTGTTTTTCTTTCTTAGGTTTTTGTGAGACCTAAGTATCTGTTATCATAAATTACTAGGTGTATCTAATTTTGTAATATGTTATAAAGATTTGTACTACACCATTTTTAATACAAATGTATTAGTCTTATTCATCTATTCTTAGATAAATTTTTCCTTTTTCCTACTGAAATATAAAATATATAATCTTAGGCTTGTACTATAATTGTTAAAACTTATGTACCAAATTATACTGTTATTGTCTTTGTCTTGACCTTTTATGTTGTTGTAATTTGTGGAGCTTTTCTCCCCGGGCCTCCACTGAAAATGGACATATATCCAGCTGGACTAGCCCAGTCAACAAATGTAAAATAAAATAAATAAATAAAAAAAAAATTTACTTCGGGAAGACCACCAACAAACTGAAAACCAGGATAGCCCACCACTACACATACATCTGACCAGGGAGCATGAACAACTCATTGGACAAACATGTAAAAGAATCCAGAGGACAGGGAACATTTAAATTCCACATCATAGACAGAACTGAGCACAACCATGTGGATGGCAACAACATGAGAACAACCATGTGGATGGCAACAACATGAGCACAACCATGTGGATGGCAACAACATGAGCACGACCATGTGGATGGCAACAGCATGAGAACAACCATGTGGATGGCAACAACATGAGCACAATCATGTGGATGACAACAACATGAGAACGACCATGTGGATGGCAACAACATGAGCACAACCATGTGGATGGCAACAACATGAGAATGACCATGTGGATGGCAACAACAAGGATAAATGAGAAAGAAGGAACTGCAATGGTAGGTAAGACTTTTAGCTAGAAAACTACCAGGGCTAAACACCTCCTTTTCAATCAACTTCATTCTTAATCTATGAAAACTCGATCATATGTTTTATTAAAGGAACCATCATCTATGGACGCCCCCAAGCAAATGACAAACAATGAGATTCCCTTTCGAGTATGTAAGATTTTTTTTTTGGAAAAAGCTTTGAAAGATGTGTCTGGCTGTTTGTTAAAAGATGTAATACTGTTTTCTATTGATAAGGGCTTGAAAATCATTGAAAGGCACTGTATTTATAAGATGTCATACTATTTTCTAAAAAAAAATAACTTCAAAACAGAGCAAACCCTTAATTATAACCATGAACTAACCTTACACACAAAATTATGGTAACACTATTTAAAGCAGATCTGAGGAAGATTTCCTGTTTACTCTTTCCAAACCTTTACCAACCTATGTAAGACAGATTTAAATAAACTAGAAACCTGCTATAATAAAACAGCCATGTTTACTTTAAACCAGCCCGATAGATCACACCACGGTGCATCATGAACTCAGTTGGCTACAACTATCTAACCTATTATCCACTGCCCCCACACCATCATCCACACACCTGATAAGTGTCCTGCTCAAAAGGACCTAGCTCAAGTAAATACAAACCCTAGGCTACTAAGGTCCTCTGATAAATTACTTCGAAAGGTAACTAAATACAACAACTATGGAGACTCCCCATGCTCTAATAAAATATTCAAAACCTGGAACCTAATACCCCAACACATACTAAAAAATACAGTCACAAATTTAAGCTACTTCTATAAGAACACCTTACCAGTCATTGGCTATGCTCCTGCACGTTACCTGGCTAATTGCCCCCATTTAGCTCTCTCTCTTACCCTATTCAGGGCAACATTTTTATATTTACTAAGTACTGCTCTCCTATGTTAAGCATGTCTTTTTCTAGCTTAATAATTATGTTAAAGTGATAAAGCAATAACTATTTGTCAACTATCTATTCCTAATCATGCATTCTCTGACGAAATATGTTGTACTTGTTACCACGTATATATATATATATATATATATATATATATATATATATATATATATATATATATTCTACTGTAAAATATGTAACTGTCCTCCATGTATATACTCTCGACTGTATTTGTATCACCTTGAACCATGTATATAATATCTTACTCTGTTCCACTGTACTCTGTATTTATTGGAGTTTTTCTCTCTGGGTCTCCCCTGAAAACAGGCTCCTGGCCCAGTCAAACAGTACCCGGTAAAAAAATGTAAACTAAAATAAATAAATAAAAGTGCTACAGAATATATTTAACAGTAAAGTAAGCATGGTTTAGCATTTTTAAAGTTTTACTGGTAAAAGGGTCATAATCAAATATAAATTATAATAAAATGTGATCCTTGATCATACTGGAGTAACGAGGATTTTGGGCACGAATCAGATTACGTGTGGAAATATGTATTAACATTTCGTCTGTAAATGGTTAAATGAATAACTGTGATAGGGAGTTGGGGAGGACTCACCCAAACTCTGCCTCACATGGATGCCCACCTTCAGTCCATGGGAAGGCACTCTCAAGAGGTAGATCTGGCTGGTAATATGCCCCTTTACAAGCAAATATAAACTCAAAAACTACATGACTGTAACGTTAACACAAAGTGGTACTAATCTGCATGTAATGAGAATGACACATCACTACAATAAAAATAATTTTATTTAAATGAACTGTGCTTGAGATTTACTCTTCCTGAGGTTTATTCTTCAATAATTTGCCAGAAGCTGATAACAATACTTTGGATTTCAAAGGTTTCCAGATTGCAGTAGAATCCACATCACCAGTCCTAGAGGTTGAGCACATTTCCCCCTTTTTAGCTTAGTTATCCACTCTCCGGCAACACAGGAGGTGAGTATGGGCTAGCTAGAAACACCGCAACGGGGGGGGGGGAACGACCTTAGAACTTAAAAAAAATAATAAATAAAAAAAATATATATATATATATATATATATACACATACACACACACACACACACACAGAAAAAAACTAAAAAACTCTGATAGTGACATTACTAGCAAAGAAACAGCTTTATGAGCAGTAACCAAAAGTGAGAGCTTTTGATTGTGATCAGATTTATCCGGACTGATGTCTTAGTATTCTTAGAGTATTACGACGTTAGTCTGAAAACGTCCACTCACTGTCTGCTAATAAACGCATTCTTTAACAAAATCTTTAGATATATTTTTTAACATTTGACAACAAAAGATTCTCTGGTTTGATTCTTGGATGCGGTGCTTTCAATGCGGAAACTACATGTCCTCCCTGCGGTCATATGGATTTCCTCCAGGTGGTCCAGTTTCCTCCCACATTGCAAAGACACACAGTACATGGATTGGACACTCTAAATTGGCCATAGGTGAGTGTGTGTGTGTGTGTGTGTGTGTGTGTGTGTGTGTGTGTGTGTGTGTGTGTGTGTGTGTGTGTGTGTGTGTGTGTGTGTGTGTGTGTGTGTGTGTGTGTGTGTGTGTGTGTGTGTGTGTGTGTGTGTGTGTGTGTGTGTGTGTGTGTGTGTGTGTGTGTGTGTGTGTGTGTGGTACAAATGAACTACTGCAGCAGGGCTAGCCCTCCGGTGGTGTAAACCTTGGCTCGAGATGATTGTCACTGCTGAAGTGGCACCCTGACCCCATGTGTAAAACGGGATAAAGGGGTTGAGGATGGATCTTTCGTAACATGTAGTGTTTCTGCTTTACACAGTCATCAGTCATCAGAGGTTTGCATGCTTATTAAGCATTACATAGGTAGATAGAGAGATGATAGACATATATAGACATATATATATATATATAGATATATATATATGGGTCTACTTCATAACATCGAAGACCCACATACTCGAATTATATAACATTGAGATGATAGTAGCAAAAACCCATTTACTTGAAATCTTAAAAATAATGAAACCTGGAACATCAAACTTTTCAACCTACCACAGGTCTGGTCTTCACTTACAGGAACACAGCTCCATTTAAATACATCCTACACTAAATAGGTATCAGTGGTTTTGCAGGGGCCAAGCCCCTGCTGTACCCCCCCACACCCCCCCAACTTATATATACCAACGCTGACATCACACTACAGTGAGAAAAGGGTACATTTCCTGATCTTCACTGTACAGCGATCTTCATTTCAAACTGCTGATACATATTTAGTGTAGGTGGTACTTAAATGGAGCAGTGTTCATTTAAGTGAAGACCGGGCTTGTGGTAGCTGTGGTAGCTGGAAAAGTTCGATGTTCTGGGTTTTGTTATTTTAAGATTTTGAATAAATGGGTTTTCACTATTATTATCTCAGTGTTATGTAATTTGAGTATGTTGTTCTTCGACGTTATGAAGTAGACCCATATATATATATATATATATATATATATATATATATATATATATATGTATGTATACATGGTTTACCTTCGTTTTGTCTCCCATGGTATGTGCGATCGTCCTGTTGTGCGACCCATATTACCAAAATAAGGAGCACTTCGAAGGATCAAATGTCAAAAATGGTTTGCTGGAAAGCCATTTCCGACATTTGATCCATGTGTTTGAATGGCAAAAAAGCATTCATTTATTTGCCATTCAAACACATGGTGAATCGGCATTGTCGTTTTTTGCAGCCATACTTTCGGCATTATGCACATCGGACACATCAGACAACAATTCAAAGGTAAAGCAATATTCATGTATACACACACACACACACACACACACACACACACATATATATATATATATATATATATATTATACACACACACACACACACACACACACACACATATATATATATATATATATATATATATATATATATATATATATATATGTATATGAGTGCATGTGTTTCTGTATATGCATGTGTGTGCATACATATTCACATACAGCAACTACAAACACATTTTAATACACGCATTTAAACAATGGCAGATGTGAGAGTCTGTGGTGTGATATATGAAACATCTGCAATATCTGCAGTGCAGGTTTGATGAGTTTCAAGTTTCATGACAATTGCAGAAGCTACAAGTAGCTTAAAGGAACTGTTATCTGTTTGTTCTTAAATGTTTTTCTATTGACTTGAGTAAATGATGCCTAGCCAAAGTGAAATCATGTTAAAAATGTAGCTATGGAGTATGAATCTAAATTAGGAAAGTCAATGCCACTGAATTCCCCTCACCTAAAATGATTTTTATAGCAAATGTTTGATCTCATAGGATGCCATAAAATGGTTATTAACATTTTTTTCCATTATCTTGACTAACAGTTTCCTGGAATGAATGCCATAGACTGCAGTAAGTAAAGAATCTTCAATTATGTAATCATTTTAATGCTACAGGCCACAGTGAGTAAGGAATCTTCTATTGTATAATCATTTTAATGCTACAGGCCACAGTCAGTAAGGAATCTTCTATTGTATAATCATTTTAATGCTACAGGCCAAAGTCAGTAAGGAATATTCTATTGTATAATCATTTTAATGCTACAGGCCACAGTCAGTAAGGAATCTTCTATTGTATAATCATTTTAATGCTACAGGCCACAGTCAGTAAGGAATCTTCAATTGTATAATCATTTTAATGCTACAGGCCACAGTCAGTAAGGAATCTTCTATTGTATAATCATTTTAATGCTACAGGCCACAGTCAGTAAGGAATCTTCTATTGTATAATCATTTTAATGCTACAGGCCACAGTCAGTAAGGAATCTTCTATTGTATAATCATTTTAATGCTACAGGCCAAAGTCAGTAAGGAATATTCTATTGTATAATCATTTTAATGCTACAGGCCACAGTCAGTAAGGAATCTTCAATTGTATAATCATTTTAATGCTACAGGCCACAGTCAGTAAGGAATCTTCTATTGTATAATCATTTTAATGCTACAGGCCAAAGTCAGTAAGGAATATTCTATTGTATAATCATTTTAATGCTACAGGCCACAGTCAGTAAGGAATCTTCAATTGTATAATCATTTTAATGCTACAGGCCACAGTCAGTAAGGAATCTTCAATTGTATAATCATTTTAATGCTACAGGCCACAGTCAGTAAGGAATGTTCTATTGTATAATCATTTTAATGCTACAGGCCACAGTCAGTAAGGAATATTCTATTGTATAATCATTTTAATGCTACAGGCCAAAGTCAGTAAGGAATATTCTATTGTATAATCATTTTAATGCTACAGGCCACAGTCAGTAAGGAATATTCTATTGTATAATCATTTTAATGCTACAGGCCAAAGTCAGTAAGGAATCTTCTATTGTATAATCATTTTAATGCTACAGGCCACAGTCAGTAAGGAATCTTCTATTGTATAATCATTTTAATGCTACAGGCCACAGTCAGTAAGGAATCTTCTATTGTATAATCATGTTAATGCTACAGGCCACAGTCAGTAAGGAATCTTCTATTGTATAATCATTTTAATGCTACAGGCCACAGTCAGTAAGGAATCTTCTATTGTATAATCATTTTAATGCTACAGGCCACAGTCAGTAAGGAATCTTCTATTGTATAATCATTTTAATGCTACAGGCCACAGTCAGTAAGGAATCTTCTATTGTATAATCATTTTAATGCTACAGGCCACAGTCAGTAAGGAATCTTCTATTGTATAATCATTTTAATGCTACAGGCCACAGTAAGTAAGGAATCTTCAATTGTATAATCATTTTAATGCTACAGGCCACAGTAAGTAAGGAATCTTCAATTGTATAATCATTTTAATGCTACACGCCACAGTAAGTAAGGAATCTTCAATTGTATAATCATTTTAATGCTATAGACCACAGTAAATAAAGATTATTCAGCAGTATAAATCATTTTAATGCCATAGACTGCAGTAAGTAAAGAATCTTCAATTGTATAATCATTTTAATGTCATAGACCGTGTAAGTCCAGATTCATTGGTTGCATAATCAGGTAAGTAAAGAATAGTTTGTTGTATGATCTTTTTAATAAGTACTAATCCTTCTGCAGACATGAAAAAAATTCATTCCATTGTTTAATTAAACATGTAACATCTTCAATAAGTTCTGTCAAATTAGTACTGATAATTAGGTTAATATATCTGAATCATTATCCCCCAATATTTTATTTCACTGTTCTCTCATTTATAATTATACTTATCTCTGAATAAAGCCTTTATATGTCAGCTTATTAAGAAGGTTTCACTTTTTATTATTAAAGTTCATTGAAAGACTTCATGGCATCATAGGAGGTTACTCAAGCCTTTTTAAGCTTAGCTGTTTATGTTCCAGTTTGCCCAATTATTTACGCCCATGGGGTAAAAGAGCTTTGTTATACGCCTGTGCCATTGGTCATCTACGAACTCCCCCTGTCCATTAGGGCCACAGGTGACAGCCAGGGGTGAATTTGTGAATTTCCATACATTGGTCCAAACTGTGATTGAATAGGCCTAGAGAAGAGCTCTGTTTCGCAAGAATGGGAGTCTGTTCCAGAGAAGGGGTAATGCCTGAGAAACATACAGTCTCTCCAACATGTTTTGTTTATGTCACAGATGATGATTACATCCCTACTGCTGTTTGTTTTGTGAATGTGTAGCAGATCTTCAGGGCTGGATCAGAGAATGCCTTGTAGATTCGGCATAGATTATACCTCAGTAGTCTGTTGGAGATTGAATACAGGGATGGGTCTTTGAGGTAGTCTGCATAGGACATATTATTTACACCATGTATTTTTTAATAAGGAACCTCTGTGGCCACTCCAGCTGCTGAAAATGGCTGGTCAGGTACCTGAAGGGTGCATTATACTCAATTACTGGTCTAATGAGGGCTGAATATAGTGGGGCTATGACCTCTTTAAATGTAGATGTCATGCCCTTGTAACTTGTGCCATGTCGAATTTTCTCACTGCAAAAGATACATGGTGATCAAACTTTAGGTTACTGTAAACCTAACTTTCCAAGACCCTTACTGGGTCTACTCTTAGGAAAGTGTTATCAGTGTTGTAATTTGCAGGGACAGTCATCTCCCAAAGGGTATAATTATGCTTTTATTTTGCATTGAGTTTTAGGCCATGGTTTTGGCACCAGTTATTTATATGTGTTAGACCATACTGGAGGATATCTACATTTTTGGAGAATTCAGTAATTGCACCCAGATTCCAGTTGTCAGCAAAGCTGGTCAGCCAAAGGCCCTCTGTATTTGTCTTGACCTCAGAGAAGTATATTCCAAGCAGAAGACGTCCCAGTGCCAAGCCTTGTGGGACAACACTAGGAACAAGCCTCTTGGTGGTGGTGGATTCCCCCACCCTAACTTCATTTGTCCTACCTCTGAGCCATTTGGGTGACATAGGGATATATGCTGACATTTGTGAGTTTGTCTATAAAACCTAAGTAAAGTATTATGTGAAATGCCTTTGCCAGGTAAAGGTAGGCAGTGTGAACCATTTTGCCCTCATCCATGGCTCTAGTGACCTTCTCATAGAATTCACCAAGTTTAGTAGGCATTACCTGCCCATGCCAAACCAAAGTGGAATGGGTCCAGTCTTTGAAGATGTCCTTTGCCTTTGTTTATCAAGTACATGATAATTCTTTCCATGGCCTTGCATACAAGCCTACTCAGACTTATAGGTCTGTAGTTCCCTGGGTCTGTTGATGGTCCCTTTTTGTAGAGGGTTAACCATTGCAGTACTCCATTCGCTAGAGAATAAAACCTGTCTGGAGGCTGTGGTTGAATAAAGATCTAGTGGGCCTGACAGGTTATGTTTCAAACTATTTAGTAGGCATCCTGGGATATTATCTGGACCCATTGATGCAGTGTTTGTACCTCTGGAGAGTGCAGTGATGACCTGTTCTTTTGTGATAGTTGTGGAGAAATTGTGATGGTATTTCCTAGGGGGAATTGGGGGATACTGGGTGAGATGAAATTGGAGATAAATTTGTTAACCATTAAATTTGCTATACCCCCCAGTTCAGTATAGGAAGTTCCATTAGTTCATCACGCTTTTGGGTGTTCCCTTTAAGGTTGTAGACATAACTAAAAAATGCCTCATGCTTATCCTTAACCTGAGAGGGTTTTTTTGCTTCAAAGATGTCTTTGTTTGGCTTGATTAATCCTCTGGATTGCTTGTTGAGAATGATAAGAGTTTTTTTTGTCTCTTGGATATAACCCTTCTTATTTTTGGATAGGATTTTCTTTCTTTTGTTGTACAACTGAACTAAAATGGGATTCCACCAAGGGGGGCATGTTTTTGGAGTTTGTCCTAATTTATTTCAGTTTGGTACTGCTGTTTCTATGTAGTTATTTCCCTCATATTGGTGAGAACCACAAATTACGGGGTGGTCTTGGTGGTGCAGCGGTTAGCGTTGTCATCTCACAGCAAGAGATTCTCTGGTTCAATTCTCAGCAGGAGTGCCTTCTGTATGGAGTCTGCATGTCCTCCCTGTGGTTGTGTGGGTTTCCTCCAGGTACTCCGGTTTCTTCCCACATTCCAAAGACATGCAGTAGGAGGACTGGACACTAAATTGGCAGTAGGTGTGAGTGTGTGTGCAAGTGAGTGGTATGGATGAGCCACTGCTGCAGGGTGAGCCACCCAGCAGTGTAAACTTTGGCTCGAAATGATTGTCTTGTTAAAAGTAGCACTCTGACCTCATGTGCAAAATGAGAAAAAGAGGTTGAGGATGGATGGATGGATTTGTGAGAACCAGATCCAGGATATTTGCACCCATAGTAGGTGTGCAGACTAGTTGTTCCATGGTATTTGCATTAATTTTTGAGCCTGCTTGTTAGTGGTTGTGTATGTATCCCAGTTTATGATGAGATAGTTGAAATCACCCATGAATATGGTGACTTCCGTACATTGAAGTATGTGCTATAGTTATCGTGGCTCACAGAGAGGATCCTATAGCTAGTAAGGATAATATTGGACTTTACCTAAGGTTAGTTGGAAATGGAATAGCTCAAGAATGTCATATTGTTTGACCACTCTTGAGGTGTGCTTACCTTTAATGGAGATTGATACACCTCTGCCTATTGTTCCTTGTGTGGTAGCTGATCTAAATGTGTGGAAAGCATTGTAACCTTGTACTGCCAGGGTGAAAAAATAAATAATTTGTTGAACTAAATCTATTTCCATGTTTAATTCATAACTTGAGTTATTTATATCTCTTACTGTCAAAAGAATATCATCTGCAAAGAGTTGGATTTTAAACTCAAGAGTGGCTAGCTATATTATCAGCTATAGGTTACCTATTAGATATAGGTAAAGCAAACATCAAAGGAGATATAGATGGCATCCATGTTAAGTTCCATGTCAAATAGAGGATCCTATTTTGACATACACCCTGGAACTCTTGTATAGATTATTTAAAATATTGATACATTTTCTGGGAAACCAAAAATTCTCCAAGTTTTAAAAAAATAATTCCAATAAACTAAATCAAAGGCCATCTCAGTGTCTTGATTGATTAATGCTAACTTGCTTCCTTGCCTACAACTCCAACTTGAAGGAAATTAAACACCTTTCCTCCCTCCTTCTTCAACTAATCTCTATCCTCCTTTCTGGTGACATACATCCTAACCCTGGGCCCTCAGCCAGTCAGTTTAGTTACTCACACTTACTACCTTCACCCTCTCTATAAATCTCTCCTATTTGCTACAATTAATGCCTAACGTTTATGCAATAAACTACCTAACTTCCATGCCTGGTTCTCCCACAATCACCCTGACATTCTTTCTATCTCAGAAACATGGCTGAAACCACATGTAAAAGACTCTAAAAATCAGCCCTCCCAACTATAAAATCATAAGAAATGACAGAGCCAAAAGAAAAGGTTGAGGAGTAGCCCTACTTTTCTCCTGTTCCCCAACAGAGACACCCTATACTAAACCTATACCCCAATTTGCTACTGCTGAGCTAACCCTGGCCATCCTAAAGATCAACAACCGCAAAAACATATGTATAGTTGCCCCATATACCCCACCTGGTAACAATATCCTCATTCTTGAAGTCACCCCCTCTTGGTTCTCATCTAATATAAGTAATGAAACATACTCCTAGGTGACGTTAACATAAACTGGACTTCCATACACGTCTCAGAATATAAACCTATATAATTTCAAGCAGCTAATCATCTCCCCTACCAGACCTACTAATGACAATTACTTCAGGCAGTATTCTGGACTGGGTATTAGTTTCCCACCCTAACAGTATGTCCGATAGCGGCCCCCCACCCAACTCCCTTAGTGATCATCTTCCTGCCTTCGCACATCATTCACCACACTCCCTCCATCTACATTACAACTATATCTCAACCCGTACCCTGACAAATTTCAACCCACACATTTTCTCTGACTCTTTAAAACACACAAACTGGTACCCTTTAAAAACCTTCCCTCTGGGCAACGCTGGTACCTACTTCAATACTACATTCGTTGACCTACTAAACTGCTTTGCTCCCTCCAGAACTAAAAGGGTTAAATTCAAAACTATCTCTTGGCTGACCTAAGAAACTAAAACCCTCATGCATCTCCGAGACAAAGTATGGAAACAGTACCAAAAATATAAAACACCCAACTCCCTGACCGAATACAAGCAACTTTGTAATAAAATAAAAAAAAAACACATTGCCATTGACTGAAAATCCTACTACTCCAAATGTCAAAATAATCATAAATCAAATCCAAAAAATTCTGGAACAGTATCTCTGCCCTGGCAAAAAAGACAACCCCTGCCCAAATCCTAACTCTTCTGATCTTTCCTTAGCAACCCAATTTAATTCATTCTTTATAGACTTAATAGCCAAACTCAGTACATCCTTCCCTAATCAGACCTATCAGCTCAGACCTCATCCCATACCATTAACTGTACCCTCTCTGACACAAATACTATCCACCGACCCCCCTTTTCTATCAAACCTATTCCCATCACTACCATAAAAAAGTACTACAAAAGTTAAAACCATGCTCAAATGCCCCAGATAACCTTCTATCTACCTTCCTCAAGCTAGCTACCAATGATATAGCTCTTCCCATCTGCATCCTAATAAATCGTTCCATCCAAGAATCCTATGTTCCCCTCCTCTGGAAAAAAGCCTTCATCATTCCCCTCCACAAAGGGGGCAACAACTCTGAAAATTCCAATTTTCATCCAATAGCTATCCCGTCCCCTATCTCTAAAATTCTTGAAAAATGTATCCATCTACAGCTCTTACCATACATCTTAGACAATCAACTACAGACCCCTACACAACATGGATTCAGATTCAGACCTGGACACAGCACCAGTACTGCCCTTCTCTCCTTCCTTGAAATCATCAATCGAGCTTGAGACTCTGGCAGTGTTGTATCCACCCTTCTTCTAGACTTATCTAAGGCCTTCGTTACTGTTTCACATAACCTTGTCTTGTCCAAGCTTTCTCATCTCAGTCTTTTCTCCTCTTCCATCAACTGGTTTCTGGTTTTTGACTTACCTCTCTGATGGACAACAAGCCATCAAATGGAAAAACAGTACCTCCTCCTTCCTTCACACTCTGACAGACATTCCACAAGGCTCTATACTAGGTCCCTGACTATTTAACATCTTCATTAAAGACTTTTATCAGTGTATCCCAAATGCTAAACTTGTCCAATATGCTGACAACTCTGCCATTATATGCTTTGCAGAATCTCTCCCCAAACTTATGAAATTAACAAAAGATGCCTTCTCTTGCACTAAGTCTTGGATGTTGAACAATCACCTTGCTCTTAATGCATCTAAATCCAAAATCATGATATTTACTGAATCTAAATTCACCAAAATAGACAAGAACTCTTTCTCTATAGTCAGCCAAAACATAACCCCTATTGAAATTGTCCCTCATACAAAGCTTCTAGGTGTTCTTATTGATGAACAGTTAAAATCTGATACTCATTTTATTATATTTATATTTATATACACTAATATTAAGAAACCCCACCAAAAGCTAGGAATGCTATATTGTCATAGTCATTACCTTACTCCCTCAACCAAGCATGTCCTCTCTACCACCTACCTCATTCCCTCCCTCTTGTATGGAGCCCCTCTCCTTACTAATCTTCAGTCCACCCTAAAATCAAACTGTTATCCTGCTACAACAAAATCTCTAAGTTTTCTACCGGATCCAAGTCCTCCTCTCACCACTGCAATGCTCTCCACTCCTTGAATTGGCTGGAAGTTCCTAACTACCTCTCTTACATTCAGCTCTCTAATGCCCATAAGCTCATCTTCAAACACTCTAATTACTCCTCCATCCTCAAAATGCCTGACAGACTACTCCAGTCCAACAATCAGAACCTCCTGGAAGTGTACAAACCCATACATACCCTAGGACAACTTCAGTTATCATTCTCCCAAACAAGACTATGGAATTGACTTCCTCCACACATTCAAACTACCCATAACCACTCCACCTTTAAGACCTTGCTCCATTTTCATCTTTCTTCTTACTGGGAATGCTCCTGCTTTCACCCCACCTGATTCCTTCCACTTCACCCCTTCTTTCTTCTCCCTTCTTTTTCTGTATTTTTTGCTACTTTTCTTTCCCCTATTATGTCTTAAAAATGTAGGTACCTGCAAGCCTTATTCTCCAATAGGCCTTGTTATTTTACATTCTTATTTTATATCTCTTAGAATGTTTTGTTGGGGCACAATCCACAAACATTTTGTACTATTCCAATGTCACTTTATATTTTTATATTTTCTTAGAATGCTTTGTTAGAGCAATTCCACTAATGTTTTTTTTTACTATTTGCTCTATGTCACTTTGTTTCTGTTATATTTTAAACTGTATATTAAATTTAACCTTTGTGATTTCTCTATTGTAAAATTGTTCATGGAGATTTTCTCCCCAGGCCTCCATTGACAATGAGTTCTTTTTGGCCCAATGCACTTTCCCAGTAAACCAAGTGCAAATAAATAAAATAAAAATAAGTAACTCTTTTGTCATATTTTTGGCTATATTTGAATATATATGAATAGATTTGAAATGGTAATCACTCTTTTAATATTTTCAAAAGTTAACCTATTCATGATAAAACCTGTCTGGCTTTTATTGAGAACATTATCTAGAATACCTCTACGATTTGTACTTATGATAGAAGTGAACATTCTACAGTTCATAGTAAAGGTGGAGACCTGGTCTATAGGAGGAAATCATAAACTTCTCCTGTCCTTGTTTAAGGGTCTATATTATATCAGCAAACGCTTAAAGAAGCGAGCGCTGATTGATCGACCTTATGTAAGTGAAAGCTTGCAATCTTGAACTGTCAGATCAGCGATTTTTTTCCTAGGGAAAAAAATCGCTGATCCAATTCACATACACACAACACAAGCACACCAAACAAACAGAAATCCACACACATACACCTAAAATCTGACACCTAACCCTACACTAGACTATGCACACACCACTAACTATCCACTTACCTTAACCCAAACCCTAACCCTAAGGTCCGTCACTATCGCACACTCACCTCACCCGCTCCCTAACCCTAACTCACCTAAATCCGCCCTAACCCTCATGTCCACACAATCACACACATACCTAACCTGAGCCCTAACCCTAACTCACCTAAACCACCCTAACACTCACATCCACACAATCACACACTTACCTGAATCAGAACCGTAAGTTTCCACCACAGCACTGAAAATACCGAAGCAGCAGAAACGGACAACCAAATTCTTTCCCTAGGAAAAAATTTGAGTTTCTGCTGCTTCGATATTTTTTACTTTCACTAAAATAAGGTCGCTCAATCAGCATTCGCTTGTTTAAGCATTTGCTGATTTAATATAGACCCTTGTGTAAGACCCTGGAGAAATTATTGAGCACTTCCAAGAAGGTGGACTTATATTTGAGCTTATTTTAACACAAACACTTCATGAATTAATTATACTTTGCCATTAATCTTCAATATTATTATCTTCTGTGTGAGTATTTTCTTTCTTATTTGGATCCTCATACAATAGCTCTTAAAATCAGTAATATCTCCTCAACATCTGAAAGGTTCTTTCATTGTATGGGGCTTTGAAATATTTTAAATGTGAGCTTCCCTTTTCATAGTTTTACTTATATTGGTTAATCTGTGTGTATTTCTTGTGAACATCGTTACACCATCTATTTATTTCTATCCTTGTACTGTCTCCTGCAACTGTTTCTTGAGCTTCACATACCTTCTACCGACCATCTCTGCTCACCAGCTTTGACTGCAATTTCATTATTTGCCCACTAGATGGCACCATAACTTAGGCTGATTCCTAGCACTGTTTGCCCTCACATTAACTGATGTAAGGCTCAGACCCTACACTAATTTAGGATAGCCTAAGTATCTTTTCTCCTGCACAGTCTGAGAAGCTCTTTCCTATCCTGCTATTACCACTCTGTCTGAGACTCCTTCCCAATACCTGATATCCATCTCTCTACTCTCCCTTACCTTGCACTTCCTAGCTTTTACCCCTCCATACTTACCTGTATCTACTGAACTGTTCCTCAGAATTCACCTGCACACAGATAGGTTATCTGCTAGTCCTTAGCCACTTGTTTCTTCCCCGCTCCGTTCGCCTTGCGGGCTCACTCCACTCCCCTACCCTACCCCCAATTCCCACCCACCCCAGTGTTCTTACATTTATACCTCATAAGACACTCCCCTTCGACTAATTATCCAATTAGCCCATTACCTTTACCTACTACATACAGACACTCCCTTTCTCACATTCCCCTCCTCACTACTTTCACTCTTATACTATCTCTGTCCTTCCTGGCTTTCTTATCTGTCCTATTACTACTTTACGTACATCACTTCCCATTCCACCAGGCTTACATCACATCAGCCTAAACTTAAAAACTTCTCCTCTCTCTTACATCAATACACATACTACTCATAGCACTCATACTTACATAGTATGAAAACTCACACATCACTGCACCCCTCCATCCTCTAAAACAAACATCACCTACCAGTCTACCTACTATCCACAACCATGCAAACATCACCTCTACCTCAAGCTACCTCTTCCCAAAGTATCATAGGCTAGCCCACATTAATCTCCAAAAAAAAGAAGATCACTATATACTCTCTTCAAACTCCTGAAGCTTTCACATACATTACAACAACACCCTCTTCTTCATGGGGATATCCCCCCTAACCCAGGACCTAACAATACCCTACTAAACCCCCAACAGCCCCAAACCACCACTCATATAACCCTGACCAAAACTGCTAACTCCTTATTGATAGCCCATCTTAATATACAGAGCTTAAACAATAAAATTAGCCAACTGCATACTCTACTGGACATACATTCCTTTGATGTCCTTTGCTTAACAGAAACCTGTCTCAAACCAGGAACAAAAGATAACAAGGTCATCCCTCCAGGGTACAATATAATAAGGGCAGACTGAACAATAAAAAAAGGTGGAGGCGTAGCAATTTTGTATAAATCTGATCTAAATATATCTCTAGTAGACTTACAATTACCATTAGATAATCGCATAGAAATCCTTGTCTCTAAACTTCAGCTCAATTCTAGCAAAGCTATCTATATAATATGCTCCTACCTACCTCCAGGCAATAATATCAACACCCTAGAAATTATCCTATGCTTCCTCTCATCTTCTCTCCCTCAAGAAACTTTAGTACTTGGAGACTTTAATATAGACTGGAACTGCTGTACTTCCAATCAACCTTCAATCCATATAAACTTGTATGGCTTTTCTCAATTTATCACCACCCCAACAAGAATCCATAAGCCCACTAACAAAGACAGTACATTAGATTGGAGCCTAGTAAGAAACCATCCCCTCACTTTTATAGTAGACAAGCTACCTGATGATATTAGTGACCATTCACTCACCTATATCATTAGGCATAACACCTTCTTCCCTAAACAACCTATCTTTAAAACTATATGAAACAAAAAACACTTTAATGCTTTAAGCTTCCAAGCTGAGCTATAAGCCTGTGATTGGTCTCCCTTAAAACAACTCTCCCTTGAGGAAGCAGTATCCTATTTTAACTCCAAATTCTTACAAATACTGGAATACCATGCCCCTAGTCGATCCATTAGAACCAGAAGCAAAACAGCACCATGGCTCTCTAAAGAGACAAGACAAAAAATCCTAGTAAGAAATAAGATCTGGTCTAAATGGAGATGTACTAAAAGCCCATCTGATCACCAGAACTACAAACAGCATAGAAACACCACAAAGAAAGCTATACTCCTTGATAAAAAAAGCTACTACATTAAACTCCAAGACAAGCATCAGCAACCCCCCAAACATTTTGGACAGCTATTAACAGACTTTTACACCCAGGACACTCCAAGACTCCAACTCCTACAGCACTTTCCCTAAGCACACCTAAGGAGATTGCTGACACCTTCAATACCTCCTTTACAGAAACTGTACAGTCTCTCACAAATTCTTTACCTCTTGTTACCCCAACCCTCCCATTCTCCTTGACCAGAAAACCCCCTACCTTTCAACTAAATCCAGTCTCTACATCTTTCATCCACACCTTACTAATGAAACTTAACTCATGTACCCCATCCGCTGATCTCCTACCAGCGGAATACCTGCAAATTGCAGCTAAAGTTCTCTCCTATCCTATTTCCATACTAATAAATAGAACTAATACTGAAGGTTCTATCCCATCTCTCTGGAAAATCTCACACATAATCCCTCTTCATAAGGGTGGTAACAACCGAAATAGCTAACTATTGCCCCATAGCCCTGCTCTCCCCTCTAGCCAAAATAATGGAAAAATGTATACACCGCCAACTACTTGATCACCTTCTCCTACATAGCCTTCTAGCAGACTGTGAACATGGTTTTAGGCCACACCACAGTACTACTACTGCCCTACTATCCTTCACTGATTGCATCAAGTATCGTAGCAATAATAGGCTCTCTACTGCTCTGTTCATAGACCAATGAGAAGCCTTTGATATGGTGAACCATCAATTATTACTACAAATACTAGAACAATACTCACTCAACACAAAGACATTACAGTGGTTCAAGTCCTACCTAGAAAACATACAGCAGGCTGCCCTCTGGGACAACAACCTCTCTGCTCTTCTTCCTATTACTCTTGGGGTCCCACAAGGCTCCATCCTGGGACCTCTCCTCTTCTCTATCTTTATCAATGAAAACAGACAGCAGGCTGCCCTCTGGGACAACAACCTCTCTGCTCTTCTTCCTGTTACTCTTGGGGTCCCACAAGGCTCCATCCTGGGACCTCTCCTCTTCTCTATCTTTATCAATGAAAACAGACAGCAGGCTGTCCTCTGAGACACCAACCTCTCTGCTCTTCTTCCTATTACTCTTGGGGTCCCACAAGGCTCCATCCTGGGACCTCTCCTCTTCTCTATCTTTATCAATGAAAACAGACAGCAGGCTGTCCTCTGGGACAACAACCTCTCTGCTCTTCTTCCTATTACTCTTGGGGTCCCATAAGGCTCCATCCTGGGACCTCTCCTCTTCTCTATCTTTATCAATGAAAACAGACAGCAGGCTGTCCTCTGGGACAACAACCTCTCCGCTCTTCTTCCTGTTACTCTTGGGGTCCCACAAGGCTCCATCCTGGGACCTCTCCTCTTCTCTATCTTTATCAATGAAAACAGACAGCAGGCTGTCCTCTGGGACAACAACCTCTCTCCTCTTCTTCCTGTTACTCTTGGGGTCCCACAAGGCTCCATCCTGGGACCTCTCCTCTTCTCTATCTTTATCAGTGAAAACAGACAGCAGGATGTCCTCTGGGACAACAACCTCTCTCTTCTTCTTCCTATTACTCTTGGGGTCCCACAAGGGTCCATCCTGGGACCTCTCCTCTTCTCTATCTTTATCAATGAAAACAGACAGCAGGATGTCCTCTGGGACAACAACCTCTCTCCTCTTCTTCCTGTTACTCTTGGGGTCCCACACAGCTCCATCCTGGGACCTCTCCTCTTCTCTATCTTTATCAATGAAAACAGACAGCAGGCTGTCCTCTGGGACAACAACCTCTCTCCTCTTCTTCCTATTAATCTTGGGGTCCCATCCGCTCTTCTTCTTATTACTCTTGGGGTCTCACAAGCTCCATTCTGGGACCTCTCCTCTTCTCTATCTTTATCAATGAAAACAGACAGCAGGATGTCCTCTGGGACAACAACCTCTCTCCTCTTCTTCCTGTTACTCTTGGGGTCCCACACGTCTCCATCCTGGCACCTCTCCTCTTCTCTATCTTTATCAATGAAAACAGACAGCAGGCTATCCTCTGGGACAACAACCTCTCTCCTCTTCTTCCTATTACTCTTGGGGTCCCATCCGCTCTTCTTCTTATTACTCTTGGGGTCCCACAAGCTCCATCCTGGGACCTCTCCTCTTCTCTATCTTTATCAATGAAAACAGACAGCAGGCTGTCCTCTGGGACAACAACCTCTCTGCTCTTCTTCCTATTACTCTTGGGGTCCCATCCGCTCTTCTTCCTATTACTCTTGGGGTCCCATCCGCTCTTCTTCCTATTACTCTTGGGGTCCCACAAGGCTCCATCCTGGGACCTCTCCTCTTCTCTATCTTTATCAATGAAAACAGACAGCAGGCTGTCCTCTGGGACAACAACCTCTCCGCTCTTCTTCCTGTTGCTCTTGGGGTCCCACAAGGCTCCATCCTGGGACCTCTCCTCTTCTCTATCTTTATCAATGAAAACAGACAGCAGGCTGTCCTCTGGGACAACAACCTCTCTCCTCTTCTTCCTGTTACTCTTGGGGTCCCACAAGGCTCCATCCTGGGACCTCTCCTCTTCTCTATCTTTATCAGTGAAAACAGACAGCAGGCTGTCTTCTGGGACAACAACCTCTCTCCTCTTCTTCCTATTACTCTTGGGGTCCCACAAGGCTCCATCCTGGGACCTCTCCTCTTCTCTATCTTTATCAATGAAAACAGACAGCAGGATGTCCTCTGGGACAACAACCTCTCTCCTCTTCTTATTGTTACTCTTGGGGTCCCACACAGCTCCATCCTGGGACCTCTCCTCTTCTCTATCTTTATCAATGAAAACAGACAGCAGGCTGTCCTCTGGGACAACAACCTCTCTCCTCTTCTTCCTATTAATCTTGGGGTCCCATCCGCTCTTCTTCTTATTACTCTTGGGGTCCCACAAGCTCCATTCTGGGACCTCTCCTCTTCTCTATCTTTATCAATGAAAACAGACAGCAGGATGTCCTCTGGGACAACAACCTCTCTCCTCTTCTTCCTGTTACTCTTGGGGTCCCACACGGCTCCATCCTGGCACCTCTCCTCTTCTCTATCTTTATCAATGAAAACAGACAGCAGGCTATCCTCTGGGACAACAACCTCTCTCCTCTTCTTCCTATTACTCTTGGGGTCCCATCCGCTCTTCTTCTTATTACTCTTGGGGTCCCACAAGCTCCACCCTGGGACCTCTCCTCTTCTCTATCTTTATCAATGAAAACAGACAGCAGGCTGTCCTCTGGGACAACAACCTCTCTGCTCTTCTTCCTATTACTCTTGGTGTCCCATCCACTCTTCTTCCTATTACTCTTGGGGTCCCATCCGCTCTTCTTCCTATTACTCTTGGGGTCCCATCCGCTCTTCTTCCTATTACTCTTGGGGTCCCACAAGGCTCCATCCTGGGACCTCTCCTCTTCTCTATCTTTATCAATGACCTACAGTTAAATATTCCACAATCTACCTGCATACAATATGCAGATGATTCCACATTAGTGTGTTCTGCCACCTCTTCAGCTGAGCTCCAATCTTTCACCCAGTCAGTATTTACCACAGTTGAAAAATGTTTTTTGCAACGTTGCCTCGTACTAAATGCCAAAAAAAAACAAGTTACTTGTTTTCACTCCTACACAGACATCCCCTCCAATATATCTAACAGTCAAATCCAGCAATGGTACTATAATTACACCTGATCCAACCACCAAGCTCTTAAGAGTAACAATAGATCACAATCTCAACTTTGACAGACATATTAGCACTACAGTTAAAACTATTAATAGAAAACTGGGCTCACTGTACAAGATAAAGTCCTTCCTCACCCCTGAAGCCAAAACTACCATTTCCCATACTCACCTGATGTCTACTCTCCTTTATGCTTCATCTATCTATACAAATCTTTCCAAAACTAACCTAAACAAACTAGCAACCTCCTACAACAACATTGCCAGATTTTCTACATGTTCACCATATAGAACCCATCACTGTTTAAACCTCAAACAACTAGGCTGGCTTGAACTCCAAAACCAGCTACTATTTCAGCAACTTACAATTACCCACAAGATTCTCTTTCCCACCGATAGGACTCCTGTTCTTTGTAGTATTGCCACTCCTTATAGATATCTTACTACCCTACGCTCAGCAAATAAATTATAAGTAACCACCCAGAAATCCCTTAATAAAGCCGGGGACTCCCTCTTTTCCAATTCTGTGGGTAAGAGTTGGAACAAACTCCCCAGCAACTTACAGTTACTTTCATCCTTATCACTTTTCAAACATCAGCTAAAACTGCACCCTAAAGAACATTGGTTATGCCCATGTACTACCCCAGATTAACACCAGCCAGGTATTATACTTCCTTTTACCCCCCCTCTAGTACCCCACTGGGGCACAAACACATCCTCTTCCTAGTCGATATTGTAGTTTTTCTTATTTCCTTCCAACTTCATGAAACTTACTCTTCACTTTTCCAAATCCCTCACCTCCTCCTGATATTGTTCTATGTCATTAACTCCTATGCTACCTATGACATGTCACACTTCCTGATATTGTTCTATGTCACTGTTAATACTTATGCTACCTATGACATTTCACGCAAACCTTGTCTAACGTAACTACTAGATAGATACTTTTCACCCCTCCACACTTTTTTGTCCAACTATTGCCAATGTTATTCGTGTTGTATATACGCCTCATAACACTACTTACTCAACACCCTCACTTATCCTTCTCATTTGTTGTTTGTTCCTTCTTTGCTAACCTAAACCTTCTTGGATTTTAATTTTTTTATACCATTTTTTAATCTTTGCTGTTTGAAGCTATTTGAGTACATTAGACTACACCCATTAACTGTGAACTGCATTAATTCTTTGTAATAACTTACTGCTTACAATTTATTTTCATTTGTAGTCCTGTTACATTACCTTAATGTTGGAGCTTATCTCCCCGGGCCTCTACTAAAAATGGACATGTATCCAGTTAGACTAGCCCGGTCAACAAATGTAACATAAAATAAATAAATAAAATAAAATAATAATGTGTTTTGCATAGACTAGTGCTAAATAAAGAAGGCTATCACCGAATGATAATCATTAGAAACATAAAGTAATATCACATTCTACTTGGACAGTAATACAGGCTGCAATAGATGCCGACAAAGGACGAAGGAAGTGTGCATTTATGCAAGCACAGGCGTGCTATTAAATATACAGTTCAAATTACTAAGACAAGGTACTGGACTTATTTATCATTTAACACGGTGGAAATAAGAAGAGTAATGATATATGTAGCACAACTACCATCTTTAATTCAGCAGAAGTAAATATATTAGTAAAGATTTTATTTTTCTCAAATAAAAAGCCATTCTGCATTCTTCATAAAAATTAAGTGCTTTGAAAGGTAAATATGTCAGTAAGACACTAAGAATTTCTTCATAAAGATACATTGAGTGGTTTGCTTGCGTTTGGGCATCATGTGTCATTAAAAACTTCATCCAAACTGCTTTAAAAGCTGAAGTTTTTTTTTTTTTTTTTTTACTAAAAACAGCTCAGAGAGTTTGTGCACAGATCTGTATTCTAGCAAATAAATATTTATTTTATTTTATTTATTTTATTTATTTATTTTACATTTGTTGACCGGGATAGTCCGACTGGATACATGTCCATTTTCAGCGGAGGCCCGGGGAGAAATTAACAGTAAGTAATTACATGTTCATAGAATACAAATTAGTCTCAGGCACAGACTACAACATGCATTTTCTCTTACTAGTCTGACCAAGAAGGATTACTTATAGCCAGTGTTATCGGGCACAGACTACAACATACATTTTCTCTTACTAGTCTGACCAAGAAGGATTGCTTATAGCCAGTGTTAAAAACGGGGGGGGGGAGTAGGAGGGGTATAAAGAGAGAGAGGAAATTTAGGTTTAAAAGGTTAGACCTAAAAAAAGAAGATGTTCACTAGCTAAGGGAGAGTTAATCCGGGCTAGCACACTGGCAGAGCCAATGAGATTTGAGATGGTGATTTAATCTTTTTTTGAATAGGTTTAGTGAGGAAATGTTGGTGAGACTGGAGGGGAGGGAGTTCCATTTTTTTCCAATGGCATTGGCAAAGAGTGCGTCACCCCCTCCATTATTGGATTTGACTGTTTGAGCTAGGAGCTTGTTTGAGGAGCGTAAACTATTGAGATTGTTGTAAGGTGTAATCAACTTTGTCAGTGCAGGAGTTTTGTCAGGTTGTTTCAGAATTTTAAAAGCCAGGATTAGTTGGCTCTGCTGGAGAAGGTTTGGGAATTCAATCCAACCCAGGTTTTGTAGGTTCGTACAGTGATGGGTTCTATAAGGCATCCCTGTTGCAAATCTGGCTATATGATTATAACAAGATGATAGTTTGTTAAGGTCAGATATATTAAGATTCGTAAGAATAGCTGAGGCATACAGGAGGGTAGAGAGAAGGTGAGAGCGGGCAGTGGCCATTTTGCACATGGAGTAAGAAAGGGTTTTATGCGATAAAGTGTCCCGAGTTTCTTGTTAACAGTTTTAATAGTCTGATTGATATGTATATCAAATCTAAGTTTATTATCAATGGTAACTCCTAATAGTTTAGTATTGGCGTCCGGGGAGATAATAGTTCCATTTTTGGAATGTATAGTGAAGGATGTGGGAGTGGTCTTTTGTGCAGGGTGGAAGAGAACTAATTTGTTTTTTTTTGGATTTAGAATCAGTTGACGTCCCGATAGCCAGGTCTCAACTGCAGTAAAACAGGATTGTGTTTTAGTTAAGAGGTCAGCAAGAGATGGATCAGAACAAACTAATGTCGATATAATAATACTGGTCTTTCGGCTTTTCCTGGTTCGGGGTTGCCATGAATGATTGGCAGTGGGTTTTACGAGGCCGAGGTGCCAGCCCGACACTTAACCTTCAAGGAAGGCACACCCATTCAACATGAGGAGACTAAATCTAAGATGACTTCTCTGCTTAATTTAGCAGAAGCATATCAATGTCAAGCAGGAATGGAAATCATCCTTAACCCTAAAAAAAACAAAGCTGTTACTTTTCCTACCTAAAAAGTTCAACAATATTAATCCCTCCTCCTCCATACAGTCCCATTCAGGTAGAAACCAGCACTAAGCTCTTAGGCATAACCATCTACAATTAGCTTAAATTTGACTTGCATGTTAACAACTGTATCAAAAAGACTCATTCCAAACTAGGGCTCCTTTACAGTAACAACAAAATCCTTACCTCTGAAGCCAAGATTACCCTCTGTCTTACTTACCTTCTACCCAGGCTAATGCACAATTCTCAAATTCTCAGAAATTTTAACTCAGCACTCCTGACTAAACTCAAATCTACCTACAACAAGGTAGCTAGATTTGCTGCCCAACAAACCTACAGATCCCATCACTGTCTCTCTCTAAAACACCTAAAGTGGCTTGAATTACCCCACCAGCTTCTTCTCTCTCAGCTCCAGATCATCCATTCTATCCTATACCAGCCTTCCTACTGCCCAGCACTACCCCCTCTCATCTCCCATTATTCTCCCTCCAGACCTCTCCGAAGCTCTAACCAAGACCTACACTGAACATCCCCATTTCCTCCTAGTCCTGCTTACACCCTTGATTTCTCTCTCATTATCCATACCTCTCACATTCCTGTTATTACCATAGAATGTGTAAGAATACTCTACACTCTACCTCTCACATTCCTGTTATTACCATAGAATGTATAAGAATACTCTACACTCTACCTCTCACATTCCTGTTATTACTATAGAATGTGTAAGAATACTCTACACTCTACCTCTCATATTCCTGTTATTACTATAGAATGTGTAAGAATACTCTACACTCTACCTCTCACATTCCTGTTATTACTATAGAATGTGTAAGAATACTCTACACTCTACCTCTCACATTCCTGTTATTACTATAGAATGTGTAAGAATACTCTACACTCTACCTCTCACATTCCTGTTATTACTATAGAATGTGTAAGAATACTCTACACTCTACCTCTCACATGGAGAACTCTCTTTATGAAATAACTTTAGTAGAATTTTGAATTTATGTATAATCCCTTTTAATCTATCAGTTTTAACACTGTTAAATTAATTGTAATTGTTGTGCATTGCATTTGTATTTGTCTACTTGAGATTTTTTATAATGTTTAATTATGTCTAATACCTACTGTAATCTATATTGTCTGGAGCTTTTCTCCCCAGGACTCCATTGAAAACGGGTTCATTTTGGCCCAATGGACTATCCTGGTAAACCAACTGCAAATAAATAAATAAATAAATAAATAAATAAATAAATAAATAAAATCTACAAACACAAGTCTAAATTTGGTCGCAACATGTACAGCTATCACTACACTATTGCTTGGAATAGACTCCCCCTAGAAATCAGGACCCTTACACATCCAAAACAATTTAAGACAGCCACCAAAGAGCACTTTAAAAGTAACTGGTCCTGCCACTGCACTCTCCCTCCTTAAACACCCCCTACTTCTCATACCTTAATCTACTTTCTGCCCTTACCTCGCTCTTCTCACTAGCTCTCTCTAATCGTCCTTGACTACTCTTTCTACTGTCTTCTAAAATCTATTAAGCAAATCGCCTCAGAGAAACATTCTATTGCAATTGTCTTGCCTTCATGCAACTACATTATGATGAAACTGGGTTTTGTAACTATATTCATCTTAATGACATATTTCTTTTTATACATGTTTAAATAGTTATGCTATACTCCTGATTATTGACACTGTATAATATTGTGTTTCTACTTAATGCCTTATAATAATCCTGTAACACTGATGTTTAATGCTAATTTATAATGAAATTTGTATAATATGTTGGAACTTTTCTCCCCGGGCGTCCGCTGAGAAAAGGCACTTCAGCTCAGTCAGAAAATTCCGGTCAACAAATGTAAAATGAGTAAATAACAAAATATTACAATATTGACAGCCCCTCCCCCCCAAGCTCAAAACCATTGTGTGAGATTTGGGAACACAAGTTGATAGCAATCTAGACTTTGATCACATTGTGTCAATGTGGTAAGGAAAGCCTTCTACACTGTGCATCTCATAAATAAGGGCATCACATCCACGACTAAGGAGGTTATATCATGTGTCCATAGTGGGAAGGAAAGCCTTCTACACTGAGCATCTCATAAATAAGGGCATCACATCTACGACTAAGGAGGTTATATCATGTGTTCACAGTGGTAAGGAAAGCCTTCTACATTGTGCATCACATAAATAAGGGCAACACATCCACAACTAAGGAGGTTATATCATGTGTCCACAGTAGTCAGGAAAGCCTTCTACATAGGTTCATAGGTTCAAAGTTAAGTACAAGGCTATCTGCCTGAGGGCATTTATAAGCCTAGCCAGAGAATGTCAGCTACATTGTGCATCTCATAAATAAGGGCATCGCATCCAAGACTAAGGAAATTATATCATGTGTCCATAGTGGTAAGGAACGCCTTCTACATTGTGCATCTCATAAATAAGGGCATCACATCCAAGACTAAGGAGGTTTTATCATGTGTCCATAGTGGTAAGGAAAGCCTTCTACATTGTGCATCTCATAAATAAGGGCATCACATCGAAGACTAAAGAGGTTATATCATGTGTCCATAGTGATGACAGCCTTCTACATCATGCCTCTCATAAACAAGGGCATTACATTCAAGACTGAGGAGGTTATATCATGTGTCCACAGAGGTAAGGAAAGCCTCCTACATCGTATATCTCATAAATAAGGGCATTACATCCAAGACTAAGGTGGTTATATCATGTGTCCACAGTGGTAAGGAAAGCCTTCTACATCATGCATCTCATAAATAAAAGCATCACATCCAAGACTAAGGAGGTTATATCATGTGTACACAGTGGTAAGGAAAGCCTTCTACATAGGTTCATAGGTTCATAGTTAGATACTAGGCTATCTGCCCGAAGGCATTTATAAGCCTAGTCAGAGTGTGTCAGCTACATTGTGCATCACATCCAAGACTAAGGAGATTATATCATGTGTCCATAGTGATAAGGAAAGTCTTCTACATTGTGCAGGAGGTGGAGAGGGTGGCCTAATTATAAAGGTGTTTGCCTTACAAAGATGAGGTGCAGGGTTTGAGCCTCACAAGGGATAATTGGCTAGGCTTCAAATGGCTCACAAGGGCAGTTAGCTTAGTACTCATCTATGAACCTATGAACCTATACTGGTAAGGAAAGCCTTCTACATTGTGCATGTCATAAACAAGGACATCACATCCAAGACTAAGGAGGTTATATCATGTGTCCACAGTGGTAAGGAAAGCCTTCTAGATTGTGCATCTCATAAATAAAGCCATCACATCCAAGACTAAGGAGGCTATATCATGTGTCCACAGTGGTAAGGAAAGCCGTCTACATTGTGCATCTCATAAATAAGGGCATCACATCCAAGACAAAGGAGGTCATATCATGTGTCCACAGTGGTAAAGAAAGCCTTCTACATCGTGCATGTCATAAATAAGGGCATCACATCCAAGACTCAGGAGGTTATATCATGTGTCCACAGTGGTAAGGAAAGCCTTCTACATTGCGCATCTCATAAATAAGGGTATAATATCCAAGACTAAGGAGGTTATATCATGTGTCCACAGTGGTAAGGAAAGCCTTCTACATTGTGCATCTCATAAATAAGGGCATCACATCCAAGACTAAGGAGGTTATATCATGTGTCCACCGTAGTAAGGAAAGCCTTCTACATTGTGCATCTCAGAATTAAGGGCATCACATCCAAGACTAAGGAGGTTATATCATGTGTCCATAGTGGTAAGGAAAGTCTTCTACATTGTGCAATTCATAAATAAGGGCATCGCATCCAAGATGAAGGAGGTTATATCATGTGTCCAGAGTGGTAAGGAAAGCCTTCTAGATTGTGCATCTCATAAATAAAGGCATCACATCCAAGACTTAGGAGGCTATATCATGTGTCCACAGTGGTAAGGAAAGCCATTTACATTGTGCATCTCATAAACAAGGGCATCACATCCAAGACTAAGGTGGTCATATCATGTGTCCACAGTGGTAAAGAACTACATCGTTCATGTCATAAATAAGAGCATCACATCCAAGACTCAGGAGGTTATATCGTGTCCACAGTGGTAAGGAAAGCCTTCTACATTGTGCATCTCTTAAATAAGGGCATCACATCCAAGGCTAAGGAGGTTATAGAATGAGTCCACAGTGGTAAGGAAAGCCTTCTACATCGCGCATCTCATAAATAAGGGTATAATATCCAAGACTAAGGAGGTTATATCATGTGTCCACAGTGGTAAGGAAAGCCTTCTACATTGTGCATCTCATAAATAAGGGCATCACATCCAAGACTAAGGAGGTTATATCATGTGTCCACCATGGTAAGGAAAGCCTTCTACATTGTGCATCTCAGAAATAAGGGCATCGCATCCAAGACTAAGGAGGTTATATCATGTGTCCATAGTGGTAAGGAAAGTCTTCTACATTGTGCAATTCGTAAATAAGGGCATCGCATCCAAGACGAAGGAGGTGATAGCATGTGTCCACAGTGGTAAGGAAAACCTTCTACATTGTGCATCTGATAAATAAGGGCATCACATCCAAGACTAAGGAGGTTATATTACGTGTCCACAGCGGTAAGGAAAGCATTCTACATTGTGCATCTCATAAATAAGGGCATCACATCCAAGACTAAGGAGGTTATATCATGTATCCGCTGTCATAAGGAAAGCCTTCTATATCATGCATCACGTAAATAAGGGTATCACATCCAAGACTAAGGAGGTTATATCATATGTCCACAGTGGTAAGGACTGTCTTCTACATTGTACATCTCATAAATAAGGGAGACATTTCCAAGACCAAGGAGGTTATATCATGTGTCCACAGTGGTAAGACAGCCGTCTAAACTGAGCATCTCATAAATAACGGCATCACATCCAAGACTAGGAGGTTATATCATGTGTCCACAGTGGTAAGGACAGCCTTCTACATCATGCATCTCATAAATAAGGGCATCACATCCAAGACTAAAGAGGTTATATCATGTGTCCATAGTGGTAAGGAAAGCCTTCTACATCATGCAACTCATAAATAAGGGCATCACATCCAAGACTAAAAAGGTTATGTCATGTGTCCACAGTGGTAAAGAAAGCCTTCTATCCTGTGCATCTCATAAATAAGGCCATTACATCCAAGACTAAGGAGGTTATATCATATGTCCACAGTGGTAATGACAGTCTTCTACATTGTACATCTCATAAATAAGGGAGACACATCCAAGACTAAGGAGGATATATCATTTGTCCACAGTGGTAAGGACAGCCTTCTAAACTGAGCATCTCATAAATAAGGGCATCACATCCAAGACTAAACAGGTTATATCATGTGTCCACAGTGGAAAGAAAGGCCTTCTACACTGTGCATCTCATAAATAAGGCCATTACATCCAAGACTAAGTAGGTTATATCATGTGTCCATAGTGGTAAGGAAAGCCTTCTACATTGTGCATCTCATAAATAAGGTCATCACATCCAAGACTAAGGAGGTTATATCATGTTTCCACAGTGGTAAGGGAAGCTTTCTACATCGTGTATCTCATAAATAAGGGCATCACATCCAAGACTAAACAGGTTATATCATGTGTCCACAGTGGTAAGGACAGCCTTCTATATTGTGCATCTCATAAATAAGGGAATCACATCCAAAAGTAAAGAGGTTATAGCATGTGTCCATACTGGTAAGGAAAGCATTCTACATTGTGCATCTCATAAATAAGGGCATCACATCCAAGACTAAGGAGATTATATCATGTGTCCATAGTGGCAAGGAAAGCCTTCTACATAGGTTCATAGGTTCATAGATAGGTACTAGGCTATCTGCCCGAAGTCATTTATAAGCCTAGCCAGAGTGTGTCAGCTACATTGTGGATCTCAAAAATAAGGGCATCACATCCAAGACTAATGAGATGATATCATATGTCCATAGTGGTAAGGAAAGCCTTCTACATTGTGCGGGAGGTGAAGAGGGTGGCCTAATTGTTAAGGTGTTTGCCTTACAAACACAAGTTGCAGGGTTTGAGCCTCACAAGGTATAATTGGCTAGGCTTCAAATGGCTCAAAAGGGCAGTTAGCTTAGTACTAATCTATGAACCTATTAACCTATACTGGTAAGGAAAGCCTTCTACATTGTGCATCTCATAAATAAGGGCATCACATCCAAGACTAAGGAGGTTATACCATGTGTCCACAGTGGTAAGGAAAGCCTGCTACATTGTGCATCTCATAAATAAGGGCATCGCATCCAAGACTAAGGAGGTTACATCATGTGTCCATAGTGGTAAGGAAAGCCCTCTGCATTGTGCAATTCATAAATAAGGGCATCACATCAGCGACTAAGGAGGTTATATCATGTGTCCATAGTGGGAAAAAAAGCCTTTTACATTGTGCATCTAATAAATAAGGGCATCGCATCCAAGACGAAGGAGGTGATAGCTGGTGTCCACAGTGGTAAGGAAAACCTTCTACATTGTGCATCTGATAAATAAGGGCATCACATCCAAGACTAATGAGGTTATATTATGTGTCCACAGTGGTAAGGAAAGCCTTCTACATTGTACATCTCATAAATAAGGGAGACATTTCCAAGACCAAGGAGGTTATATCATGTGTCCACAGTGGCACATGTGGACATCTCTTAAATAAAGGCATCTCATCCTAGACAATGGAGGTTATATCATGTGTCCACAGTGGTAAGGATAGCCTTCTACATTGTGCATCTCATAAATAAGGGCATCACATCCAAGACTAAGGATGTTATATCATGTGTCCTCAGTGTTAAGGAAAGCATTCTACATCATTCATCTCATAAATAAGGGGATCACATCCAAGACTAGAGAGGTTATATCATGTGTCCATATTGGTAAGGAAAGCCTTCTAGATTGTGCATCTCATAAATAAGGGCATCACATCCAAGACTAAGGAGGTTATGTCATGTGTCCACAGTGGTAAGGAAAGCCTTCTATCCTGTGCATCTCATAAATAAGGCCATTACATCCAAAACTAAGGAGGTTATATCATATGTCCACAGTGGTAAGGACAGTCTTCTACATTGTACATCTCATAAAGAAGGGAGACACATCCAAGACTAAGGAGGTTATATCATGTGTCCACAGTAGTAAGGACAGCCTTCTAAACTGAGCATCTCATAAATAAGGGCATCACATCCAAGACTAAGAGGTTATATCATGTGTCCACAGTGGTAAGGAAAGCCATCTACATTGTGCATCTCATAAATAAGGGCATCACATCCAAGACTAAGGAGGTTATATCATGTGTCCACAGTGGTAAGGAAAGCCTTCTAAATTGTGCATCTCAGAAATAAGGGCATCGCATCCAGGACTAAGGAGGTTATATCATGTGTCCATAGTAGTAAGGAAAGTCTTCTACATTGTGCAATTCATAAATAAGGGCATCACATCCAAGATGAAGGATGTGATAGCATGTGTCCACAGTGGTAAGGAAAACCTTCTACATTGTGCATCTGATACATAAGAGCATCACATCCAAGACTAAGGAGGTTATATTATGTGTCCACAGTGGTAAGGAAAGCCTTCTACACTGTGCATCTCATAAATAAGGGCATCACATCCAAGACTAAGGAGGTTATATCATGTGTCCGCAATCATATGGAAAGCCTTCTACATCATGCATCACGTAAATAAGGGCATCACATCAAGACTAAGGAGGTTATATCATATATCATATATTGACATGACAGTCTTCTACATTGTATATCTCATAAATAAGGGAGACATTTCCATGACCAAGGAGGTTATATCATGTGTCCACAGTGATAAGGACAGCCTACTAAACTCAGCATCTCATAAATAAGGGCATCACATCCAAGACTAGGAGGTTATATCATGTGTCCATAGTGGTAAGGAAAGCTTCTACGGTGTGCATCTCTTAAGTAAGGGCATCATGTTAGACAATGGAGGTTATATTATATGTCCACAGTGGTAAGGATAGCCTTCTACATTGTGCATCTCATAAATAAGGGCATCACATCCAAGACTAAGGATGTTATATCATGTGTCCTCAGTGTTAATGAAAGCATTCTACATCATGCATCTCATAAATAAAAGCATCACATCCAAGACTAAAGAGGTTATATCATGTGTCAATAGTGGTAAGGAAAGCCTTCTACATCGTGCATCTCATAAATAAGGGCATCACATCCAAGACTAAGGAGGTCATGTCATGTGTCCACAGTGGTAAGGAAAGCCTTCTATCCTGTGCATCTCATAAATAAGGCCATTACATCCAAGACTAAGGAGACTATATCATATGTCCACAGTGGTAAGGACAGTCTTCTATATTGTACATCTCATAAATAAGGGAGACACATCCAAGACTAAGGAGGTTATATCATGTGTCCACAGTGGTAAGGACAGCCTTCTAAACTGAGCATCTCATAAATAAGGGCATCACATCCAAGACTAAGTATGTTATATCATGTGTCCATAGTGGTAAGGAAAGCCTTCTACATTGTGCATCTCATAAATAAGGGCATCACATCCAAGACTAAGGAGGTTATATCATGTGTCCATAGTGGTAAGGAAAGCCTTCTGCATCGTGTATCTCATAAATAAGGGCATCACATCCAAGACTAAACAGGTTATATCATGTGTCCACAGTGGTAAGGACAGCCTTCTACATCATGCATCTCATAAATAAGGGCAACACATCCAATACTAAGGAGGTTGTATCATGTGTCCACAGTGGTAAGGAAAGCCTTCTATATTGTGTATCTCATAAATAAGGGCATCACATCCAAAACTAAGGAGGTTATAGCATGTGTCAACAGTGGTAACAAAAGCCTTCTATCCTGTGCATCTCATACATAAGGGCATCACATCCAAGACTAAAGAGGTTAAATCATGTGTCCATACTGGTAAGAAAAGCCTTCTACATTGTGCAGCTCATAAATAAGGGCATCACATCGAAGAATAAAGAGTTTATAACGTGTGTCCATAGTGATAAGGACAGCCTTTTACATCATGCATCTCATAAATAAGGGCAATTCATCCAAGACTGCGGAGGTTATATCATATGTCCACAGTGGTAAGGAAAGCCTCCTACATTGTATATCTCATAAATAATGGCATTACATCCAAGACTAAGGTGGTTACATCATGTGTCCACAGTGGTAAGGAAAGCCTTCTACATAGGTTCATAGGTTCATAGGTTCATAGTTAGGTACTAAGCTATCTGCCCGAAGGCATTTATAAGCCTAGCCAGAGTGTGTCAGCTACATTGTGCATCTCATAAATAAGGGCATCACATCCAAGATGAAGGAGATTATATCATGTGTCCATAGTGGTAAAGAAAGCCTTCGACATTGTGCGGAGGTGGAGAGGGTGGCCTAATTGTTAAGGTGTTTGACTTACAAACACAAGGTGCAGGGTTTGAGCCTCACAAGGGATATTTGGCTAGGCTTCAAATGGCTCGCAAGGGCAGTTAGCTTAGTACTAATCTATGAACCTATGAACCTATACTGGTAAGGAAAGCCTTCTACATTGTGCATTTCATAAATAAGGGCATCACATCCAAGACTAAGGAGGTTATAGCATGTGTCCACAGTGGTAAGGAAAGACGTCTACATTGTGCATCTCATAAATAAGGGCATCACATCCAAGACAAAGGAGGTTATATCATGTGTCCACAGTGGTAAGGAAAGCCTTCTACATCATGCATGTCATAAATAAGGGCATCACATCCAAGACTCAGGAGGTTATATCATGTGTCCACAGTGGTAAGGAAAGCCTTCTACATTGTGCATCTCTTAAATAAGGGGATCATCCAAGGCTAAGCAGGTTATAGAATGTGTCCACAGTGGTAAGAAAAGCCTTCTACATTCATCTCATAAATAAGGGTATCATATCCAAGGCTAAGGAGGTTATATCATGTGTCCACAGTGGTAAGGAAAGCCTTCTACATTGTGCATCTCATAAATAAGGGCATCGCATCCGAGACTAAGGAGGTTATATCATGTGTCCATAGCAGTAAGGAAAGCCTTCTGCATTGTGCAATTCATAAATGAGGGCATCACATCAATGACTAAGGAGGTCATATCATGTGTCCATAGTGGAAAGAAAAGCCTTTTACATTGTGCATCTCAAAAATAAGGGCATCGCATCCAAGACGAAGGAGGTGATAGCATGTGTCCACAGTGGTAAGGAAAACCTTCTACATTGTGCATATGATAAATAAGGGCATCACATCCAAGACTAAGGAGGTTATATTATGTGCCCACAGTGGTAAGGAAAGCCTTCTACATTGTGCATCTGATAAATGAGGGCATCACATCCAAGACTAAGGAGGTTATGTCATGTGTCCACAGTGGTAAGGAAAGCCTTCTATCCTGTGCATCTCATAAATAAGGCCATTACATCCAAAACTAAGGAGGTTATATCATATGTCCACAGTGGTAAGGACAGTCTTCTACATTGTACATCTCATAAAGAAGGGAGACACATCCAAGACTAAGGAGGTTATATCATGTGTCCACAGTAGTAAGGACAGCCTTCTAAACTGAGCATCTCATAAATAAGGGCATCACATCCAAGACTAAGAGGTTATATCATGTGTCCACAGTGGTAAGGAAAGCCATCTACATTGTGCATCTCATAAATAAGGGCATCACATCCAAGACTAAGGAGGTTATATCATGTGTCCACAGTGGTAAGGAAAGCCTTCTAAATTGTGCATCTCAGAAATAAGGGCATCATCCAGGACTAAGGAGGTTATATCATGTGTCCATAGTAGTAAGGAAAGTCTTCTACATTGTGCAATTCATAAATAAGGGCATCACATCCAAGATGAAGGATGTGATAGCATGTGTCCACAGTGGTAAGGAAAACCTTCTACATTGTGCATCTGATACATAAGAGCATCACATCCAAGACTAAGGAGGTTATATTATGTGTCCACAGTGGTAAGGAAAGCCTTCTACACTGTGCATCTCATAAATAAGGGCATCACATCCAAGACTAAGGAGGTTATATCATGTGTCCGCAATCATATGGAAAGCCTTCTACATCATGCATCACGTAAATAAGGGCATCACATCAAGACTAAGGAGGTTATATCATATATCATATATTGACATGACAGTCTTCTACATTGTATATCTCATAAATAAGGGAGACATTTCCATGACCAAGGAGGTTATATCATGTGTCCACAGTGATAAGGACAGCCTACTAAACTCAGCATCTCATAAATAAGGGCATCACATCCAAGACTAGGAGGTTATATCATGTGTCCATAGTGGTAAGGAAAGCTTTCTACGGTGTGCATCTCTTAAGTAAGGGCATCGCATGTTAGACAATGGAGGTTATATTATATGTCCACAGTGGTAAGGATAGCCTTCTACATTGTGCATCTCATAAATAAGGGCATCACATCCAAGACTAAGGATGTTATATCATGTGTCCTCAGTGTTAATGAAAGCATTCTACATCATGCATCTCATAAATAAAAGCATCACATCCAAGACTAAAGAGGTTATATCATGTGTCAATAGTGGTAAGGAAAGCCTTCTACATCGTGCATCTCATAAATAAGGGCATCACATCCAAGACTAAGGAGGTCATGTCATGTGTCCACAGTGGTAAGGAAAGCCTTCTATCCTGTGCATCTCATAAATAAGGCCATTACATCCAAGACTAAGGAGACTATATCATATGTCCACAGTGGTAAGGACAGTCTTCTATATTGTACATCTCATAAATAAGGGAGACACATCCAAGACTAAGGAGGTTATATCATGTGTCCACAGTGGTAAGGACAGCCTTCTAAACTGAGCATCTCATAAATAAGGGCATCACATCCAAGACTAAGTATGTTATATCATGTGTCCATAGTGGTAAGGAAAGCCTTCTACATTGTGCATCTCATAAATAAGGGCATCACATCCAAGACTAAGGAGGTTATATCATGTGTCCATAGTGGTAAGGAAAGCCTTCTGCATCGTGTATCTCATAAATAAGGGCATCACATCCAAGACTAAACAGGTTATATCATGTGTCCACAGTGGTAAGGACAGCCTTCTACATCATGCATCTCATAAATAAGGGCAACACATCCAATACTAAGGAGGTTGTATCATGTGTCCACAGTGGTAAGGAAAGCCTTCTATATTGTGCATCTCATAAATAAGGGCATCACATCCAAAACTAAGGAGGTTATAGCATGTGTCAACAGTGGTAACAAAAGCCTTCTATCCTGTGCATCTCATACATAAGGGCATCACATCCAAGACTAAAGAGGTTAAATCATGTGTCCATACTGGTAAGAAAAGCCTTCTACATTGTGCAGCTCATAAATAAGGGCATCACATCGAAGAATAAAGAGTTTATAACGTGTGTCCATAGTGATAAGGACAGCCTTTTACATCATGCATCTCATAAATAAGGGCAATTCATCCAAGACTGCGGAGGTTATATCATATGTCCACAGTGGTAAGGAAAGCCTCCTACATTGTATATCTCATAAATAATGGCATTACATCCAAGACTAAGGTGGTTACATCATGTGTCCACAGTGGTAAGGAAAGCCTTCTACATAGGTTCATAGGTTCATAGGTTCATAGTTAGGTACTAAGCTATCTGCCCGAAGGCATTTATAAGCCTAGCCAGAGTGTGTCAGCTACATTGTGCATCTCATAAATAAGGGCATCACATCCAAGATGAAGGAGATTATATCATGTGTCCATAGTGGTAAAGAAAGCCTTCGACATTGTGCGGGAGGTGGAGAGGGTGGCCTAATTGTTAAGGTGTTTGACTTACAAACACAAGGTGCAGGGTTTGAGCCTCACAAGGGATATTTGGCTAGGCTTCAAATGGCTCGCAAGGGCAGTTAGCTTAGTACTAATCTATGAACCTATGAACCTATACTGGTAAGGAAAGCCTTCTACATTGTGCATTTCATAAATAAGGGCATCACATCCAAGACTAAGGAGGTTATAGCATGTGTCCACAGTGGTAAGGAAAGACGTCTACATTGTGCATCTCATAAATAAGGGCATCACATCCAAGACAAAGGAGGTTATATCATGTGTCCACAGTGGTAAGGAAAGCCTTCTACATCATGCATGTCATAAATAAGGGCATCACATCCAAGACTCAGGAGGTTATATCATGTGTCCACAGTGGTAAGGAAAGCCTTCTACATTGTGCATCTCTTAAATAAGGGGATCGCATCCAAGGCTAAGCAGGTTATAGAATGTGTCCACAGTGGTAAGAAAAGCCTTCTACATTGCGCATCTCATAAATAAGGGTATCATATCCAAGGCTAAGGAGGTTATATCATGTGTCCACAGTGGTAAGGAAAGCCTTCTACATTGTGCATCTCATAAATAAGGGCATCGCATCCGAGACTAAGGAGGTTATATCATGTGTCCATAGCAGTAAGGAAAGCCTTCTGCATTGTGCAATTCATAAATGAGGGCATCACATCAATGACTAAGGAGGTCATATCATGTGTCCATAGTGGAAAGAAAAGCCTTTTACATTGTGCATCTCAAAAATAAGGGCATCGCATCCAAGACGAAGGAGGTGATAGCATGTGTCCACAGTGGTAAGGAAAACCTTCTACATTGTGCATATGATAAATAAGGGCATCACATCCAAGACTAAGGAGGTTATATTATGTGCCCACAGTGGTAAGGAAAGCCTTCTACATTGTGCATCTGATAAATGAGGGCATCACATCCAAGATTAAGGAGGTTGTATCATATGTCCACAGTGGTAAGGACAGTCTTCTACATTGTACATCTCATAAATAAGGGAGACATTTCCAAGACCAAGGAGGTTATATCATGTGTCCACAGTGGTAAGGATAGCCTTCTACATCGTGCATGTCATAAATAAGGGCATCACATCCAAGACTAAGGATGTTATATCATGTGTCCTCAGTGTTAAGGAAAGCATTCTACATCGTGCATCTCATAAATAAGGGATCACATCCAAGACTAAAGAGGTTATATCATGTGTCCATAGTGGTAAGGAAAGCCTTCTAAATTGTGCATCTCATAAACAAGGGCATCACATCCAAGACTAAGGAGGTTATATCATGTGTCCACAGTGGTAAGGAAAGCCTTCTATCCTGTGCATCTCATAAATAAGACCATTACACCCAAGACTAAGGAGGTTATATCATATGTCCACAGTGGTAAGGACAGTCTTCTACATTGTACATCTCATAAACAAGGGAGACACATCCAAGACTAAGGAGGTTATATCATGTGTCCACAGTGGAAAGGACAGCCTTCTAAACTGAGCATCTCATAAATAAGGGCATCACATCCAAGACTAAGGAGGTTATATCATGTGTCCACAGTGGTAAAGAAAGCCTTCTACATGGTGCATCTGATGAATAAGGGCATCCCATCCAAGACTAAGGAGGTTTTATCTTGTGTCCACAGTGGTAGAAAAAGCCTTCTACACAGCACATCTCATAAATAAGGGCATCGCATCCAAGACTAATGAGGTTATATCATGTGTCCACCGTGGTAAGGAAAGCCTTCTACATTGTGCATCTCATAAATAAGGGCATCATATCCAAGACTAAGGAGGTTATATCATGTGTCCATAGTGGTAAGGAAAGCCTTCTACATCGTGCATCTCATAAATAAGGGCATCACATCCAAGACTAAAGAGGTTATATCATGTGTCCATACTGGTAAGGAAAGCCTTCTACGTTGTGCATCTCATAAATAAGGGCATCGCATCCAAGACTAATGAGGTTATATCATGTGTCCACAGTGGCAGGGAATGCATTCTACCTTGTGCATCTCATAAATAAGGGCATCACATCCAACACTAAGGTGGTAATATCTTGTGTGCAAAGTGGTAAGGAAAGCGTTCTACATTGTGCATCACACAAATAAGGGCATCACATCCAAGACTAACGAGGCTATATCATGAGTCAGGAGTGGTAAGGAAAGCCTTCTACCTTGTTCATCTTGTAAATAAGGGCATCACATCCAACACTAAGGAGGTTATATCATTTGTCCATAGGGGTAAGGATGTGTCCACAGTGGCAAGGAACGCATTCTACCTTGTGCATCTCATAAATAAGGGCATCACATCCAACACTAAGATGGTTATATCTTGTGTGCAAAGTGGTAAGGAAAGCGTTCTACATCGTGCATCTCATAAATAAGGGAATCACATCCAAGACTAATGAGGTTATATCATGTTTCCACACTGGTAAGGAAAGGCTTCTACATTGTGCATTGCATAAATAAAGGCATCATGTCCAGTAGTAAGGAGGTTATATCATGTGTCCACAGTGGTAAGGAAAGCCTTCTACAGTGTGCACCACATAAATAAGGGCATCACATCCACGACTAAGGGGGTTATATCATGTGTCCACAGTGGTAAGGAAAGCCTTGTACATCTTGCATCTTATAAATAAGGGCATCACATCCAAGACTAAAGAGGTTAAATCATGTGTCCATAGTGTTAAGGAAAGCCTTCTACATTGTGTATCTCATAAATAAGGGCATTATATCCAAGACTAAGGAGGTTAGGTCATGTGTCCACAGTGGTAAGGAAAGCCTTTTACATCATGCATCTCATAAATAAGGGCATCACAGCCAAGTCTAAGGAGGTTATATCATGTGTCCACAGTGGTAAGGAAAGTCTTCTACATTGTGCATCTTATAAATAAGGGCATCACATACAAGACTAAGGATGTTATATCATGCGTCCACGTGGTAAGGATAGCCTTCTACATCGTGCATCTCATAAATATGGGCATCACATCCAAGACTGAGGAGGTTATGTCATGTGTCCATAGTGGTAAGGAAAGCCTTCTACATTGTGCATCTCATTAATAAGGGCATTACATCCACGACAAAGGAGGTGTTATCATGTGTCCATAGTGGTAAGGAAAGTATTCTTCATTGTGCATCTCATAAATAAGGGCATCCCATCCAAGACTTAGGAGGTTATAGCATGTGTCCACAGTGGTAAGGAAAGCCTTCTACATTCTGCAAATCATAAATAAGGGCAATGCATCCAAGTCTAAGGAGTGGTAAGGAAAGCCATCTACATCACACATCTCATAAGTAAGGGCATCCCATCCAAGACTAAGGAGGTTATAGCATGTGTCCACAGTGGTAAGGAAAGCCTTCAACATTGTGCATCTCATAATTAAGAGCATCACATCCAAGACTACGGAGGTAATATCATGTGTCTACAGTGGTACGGAAAGCCTTCTACATTGTGCAACTCATAAATAAGGGCATAATATCCCCGGCTAAGGCAGTGATATCATGTGTCCATCGTGGTAAGTAAAGCCTTCTACATTGTGCATCTCAAAAATAAAGGCATCACATCCAAGACTAAGGAGGATATATCATGTGTCCATACTGGAATGGTAAGCCTTCTACATTGAGCATCTCATAAATAAGGACATAATATCTATGACTAAGGAGGCTATATCATGTGTCCACAGTGGTAAGGAGAGCCTTCTTACAGTGTGCATCACATAAATAAGGGCATCGCATCCAAAGCTAAGGAGATTATATCATGTATCCAGAGTGGCAAGGAATGCCTTCTGCATTGTGCATCTCATAAATAAGGGCATCACATCCACGACTAAGGAGGTTATATCATTTATTTTTTATTTTATTTTATTTAACATTTGTTGACCGGGAAAGTCCGACTAGGTTCCACAGATCCTGTTTTCAGCAGAGGCCCGGGGAGAAATGCTCCAGACGCATGTGTCCATAGTGGTAAGTAAAGCCTTTTACATTGTGGATCCCATCCAAGATGAAGGAGGTGATAGCATGTGTCCACAGTTTTATGGAAAACATTCTACATTGTGCATCTGATAAATAAGGGCATCACATCAAGACTAAGGAGGTTATATCATATATCATATATTGACATGACAGTCTTCTACATTGTATATCTCATAAATAAGGGAGACATTTCCATGACCAAGGAGGTTATATCATGTGTCCACAGTGATAAGGACAGCCTACTAAACTCAGCATCTCATAAATAAAGGCATCACATCCAAGACTAGGAGGTTATATCATGTGTCCATAGTGGTAAGGAAAGCTTTCTACGGTGTGCATCTCTTAAGTAAGGGCATCGCATGTTAGACAATGGAGGTTATATTATATGTCCACAGTGGTAAGGATAGCCTTCTACATCGTGCATCTCATAAATAAGGGCATCACATCCAAGACTAAGGATGTTATATCATGTGTCCTCAGTGTTAATGAAAGCATTCTACATCATGCATCTCATAAATAAAAGCATCACATCCAAGACTAAAGAGGTTATATCATGTGTCAATAGTGCTAAGGAAAGCCTTCTACATCGTGCATCTCATAAATAAGGGTATCACATCCAAGACTAAGGAGGTCATGTCATGTGTCCACAGTGGTAAGGAAAGCCTTCTATCCTGTGCATCTCATAAATAAGGCCATCACATCCACGACTAAGGAGGCTATATCATGTGTCCACAGTGGTAAGGAAAACCTTCTACATCATGCATCTTATAAATAAGGGCATCACATTCAAGACTAAAGAGGTTAAATTATGTGCCCACAGTGGTACGGAATCCCTTCTACATTGTGCATCTCATAAATAAAGGCTTCACATCCAAGACTAAGGAGGTTATGTCATGTGTCCACAGTGGTAAGGAAAGCCTTCTACATCATGCATCTCATAAATGATGGCATCACATCCAAAACTAACGAGGTTATATCATGTGTCCATAGTGGTAAGGAAAGCCTTCAACATTGCGCATCTCATAAATAAGGGCATCACATCCAAGACTAAGGTGGTTATATCATGTGTCCACAGTGGTAAGAAAAATCTTCAAAACCGTGCATCTCATAAATAAGGGCATCACATCCAAGACTAAGCAGGTTGTATCATGGGTCCACAGTGGTAAGGAAAGCCTTCTGTATTGTGCATCTCATAAAAAAGGGCATGACATCCATAACTAAGGAGGTTATAGCATGTGTCAACAGTGGTAAAGAATATCATCTATCCTGTGCATCTTATAAATAAGCGCATCACATCCAAGCCTATGGAGGTTATATTGTGTGTCCATCTTGGTAAGGAAAGCCTTCTACATCATGCATCTCATAAATGAGGGCATCACATCCAAGACTAAAGAGATTGTATCATGTGTCCACAGTGGTAAGGAAAGCCTTCTATATTGTGCATCTCATAAATAAGGGCATCACATCCAAGACTAAAAAGGTTGTATCATGTGTCCACAGTGGTGAGGAACACCTTCTGTATTGTGCATCTCATAAATAAGGGCATGACATCCAAAACTAAGGATGTTATAGCATGTGTCAATAGTGGTAACAAGAGCCTTCTATCCTGTGCATCTCATAAATAAGGGCATAACATCCAAGACTTAGGAGGCAATATCATGTGTCCATAGTGGTAAGAAAAGCCTTCTACATCATGCATCTCATAAATGAGGGCATCACATCCAAGACTAATGAAGTTATATCATGTGTCCACAGTGGTAAGGAAAGCCTTTTACACCATGCATCTCATAAATGAGGGCATCAGATCCAAGACTAAGGAGGTGATATCATGTACCCACAGTGGTAAGGAAAGCCTTCTACATTGTGCATCTGATGAAAAAAAAAATTGTAAGCCTGTTTCCTACCTTTCCTGTAATTAGTGTTCCAGATACATATTTGCTGTATCCAGGACTGTTTGTAAGCTTCTGAGACCCCCAAGCCTTTCTGTGTTGGAGGGAAGTCTTCTAGCTTATCAGTGGGAGTGGTAAGCATTAGGTAAACTGTCTACCACATAAGGAGTGGTTCTGGCCCAGAATTTGTAGTTATTGGCCATTTGGGTGGTCTTCCATCTCTCTCAACTTTCTGATTTGAAGGCCTACATTTGCACTTGTTTCTGTCCTGTAACTCCTGGGCCCATCTCATTTGCTCACTCAAAAAAAAAAAAATTATCTGCTTTTACTGTATTTGTGTTTCTTCCTATTTTATTCTGCTTTTGCATCATCTTAAAAGTACTCAATTGTATTTATTACTGCTTGGTGTAATTCATTCTAAGCCTTTTAGTTTAAACACTTGGGTTTCAGACCAGTTATTTTACATTAAGAAGGTTTGTGGTCTGCACTGTAGTGGTAGTTTACATCCTTCTAAGTTGGGAACTGCTGATTGAAGGCTCAGTGTCTGTTATTCTAAAAGTGTATTAATTCTGGTTTAAGCACTTGGGCTTCAGGCCAGTTATTTTACATTAAGGGGGTTTGTGGTCTGCACTCTTGTGGGAGGAGAGGCTGAACTCTGCCCTACTGAGCTGGGAATTTCTGGTTAAAGGCTTATAGTGCCTGCATATTTGAACTGCTTCTTACTGAAATTGGTACACCTTGTTTGCTCTAGCATAGCCTAAATCCAGGCCTGCTGAATCTAGCTTTGTTTGTATGCTTGCTGTTTGTTTGCTTGTTATTTCCCTTTAATGCTAATTCCACCTAAACGCGGCTTTTCAGCGCTTCTGTGGATCCCTAGTGATATCTGCATTGCTTACTGTACTTATTTCCTTGTTTCACTTGAAAGAAAGTTACTGTTTGTCATTTTTGCATTTAAGTTACCTGTAACACATTGCATTTAAGTTACCTGGCACTTGCTCACTAAAGCAATTATATAAGTCAGCACTAAAAAATTAAAAGCACTACACCCTCACAAACTCCCCTTGAGTACCTTGTTCCCCATTGGCCCTTTTTTCAATTATAAAGGAATTCCCAGTACTATTCTAGCATGTACAAAGGTCAGTTGTCAACCTCCTCTCTGGTCCAGCTGGTGAATCTGGGAATCTTGAGGCAATGTTACAATTGCCTCATGTACACAGACAACCCTCTCCTCCACCCAACAAATTCCAACACATGTGAGAGATGCAACCATATAGCCAAACTGGAGGCTAAGCTCTCTCAACTCAGTACTGGCGTAACCAGTCAGGAGGAGAAGGAAACCACACTCACTACAATTCCAGTCTCACATAGACCTACCACGACAGCAAACCAAACACATAAAACACAAAACATACTCAAGGCTCTAAATAAAAATCTGCCTAAGCAGCAGAGACCTCCAAAGCAGACACCCAAGCAACCGCTACCCCAAAACAAAACAGGTGCAACACATAGCTCACAAAGCCAGTGTGCCAAACAGTCACAGCCCTTAAGGCTAAACAACACACCTGATACACTTGTAATAGGTGACTCTATCGTCAGGCACACTGACGTCCCGCTCACCAGGCTGAACAACGAGAAGGTCACGGTGAGCTGCCTGTCGGGTGCTAGGATCTGCCACATAACACAAGCAGTCAGGTCACTCAAAGGCAAGTACAAATATGACTCAGTCATTGTCCATGCTGGTGTGAATGACCTGAGACATACCTCCCTGGACTACATGAAAAGAGACATAGAGGAGCTCTCTGAGCATGTAGCCCAGGCCGGTATGACCCTGACCTTGAGTAGCATCTTACCCTCACCAAGAATGATGCCACAATATGAAGACAAGATGATCAATTTCAACAATTGGCTTAAGTATTGGTGTCATTCAAAGGGGATCCAATGCCTGTCAGCCTGGGATGACATGCTCGACAAGCTACAATGCTTCACTAGGGACGACTTGCACCTGTCACCCCTGGGCTTTCGGAAATTGGCAAAGGCTCTTGCTACCCCCATAGTGCCTTTTTTAGGCAAGGCTCAAAAGACAAACCCACCTCCATAGGTATCACAAGGGATAAGAAACTAAGAGTAATGCTACTCAACGCCAGAAGTCTACACCTCAAGATGCATGCACTCAAAACTCTCCTTAGAATGGAGAACATCGATATCTGTGTAGTAACAGAAACCTGGTTCAAGGCTCCCGAGAGCACCGCAGCACTACCAGGTTATACCTCATACCATACTTTTTGGCCCCAAAACTTGGACCGAGCCACAAAAGGAGGGGGAGTATCAATATTCATCAAAGATACCCACACCTCCAGGTTGGTGGCACAGCACGAAGCATCAGAGACTATCCATGTGCAACCAACAGTGGGTAAAACTGCCTTCCAGTTTATAGCCTGCTACAGACCACCCTCCCAAACCCAGGAACCCTACTCAGCCTTCCTGAGAACACTGGAAAATATGAAGGTCTCGCCAAACACCATTATATTGGGCGACTTCAACTGCCCAAACATAGACTGGGAGCATTACTCTAGCTCCAACACCCTAGCCCAAAGGTTCCTAGAATTTATAAACTCAAATGCTATGGAACAACTTGTTACCACTCCCACAAGAGAGGAAAACATACTGGACCTGATCATCACCAACATGGGGACTCTATGCACCAGACCAGAAGTGTATCCCTCACTGGTAAGATCAGACCATAAACTAATCTCACTGGATTTTCACATCCCAACCCCACCCCTGCCCAGAAAACCACAGTGAAAAACTTCTCTAAAGCAAATTTCACACTCCTCAAAACTGAGGTGGAATCCTTCAAATCCCCCGGGCCTGTGGAAAATACGGCCCAGGCTGCAGAATCCTTTATAAACGCATTATATGAACATCGTCAGGAATGCATGGATCACGCAATCCCAAATAAAACCAAGACCCAATCCTCCAAAAGCAGACGTCCTGTCTGGTGGACCCCAGCCATAAACAAACTATACAATAGAAGGAGGAAGCTACTACATGATAGAGCAAAATCCCAAAAAGGGAAGGCATCTCTGATCAGTATTAGCAAAAAACTACGGGCACTCATAAAATCGTCTAAGGCCAGCTTCAAGAGAAAAATTGCACAGGACACTAAGGATAATCACAAGGCTTTCTTTAGTTATGTTAGGAACCTGGGTGGGAATTCCCAGATATGCTCAGAATTAGTCCAAAATGACAAAAAATATACCGAACCCACAGACATTGCCAACATCCTAGCTGACAGGTTCAGCGCAAACTTCTCCCCCGTCCCCACCAAAAGGGCAAATATCTATCCCAGCAAAGTGCTGCCCCCTGACATCTCAGATGCTCAGGTAAGAGCCGCCCTCTCCAAAGCAAAAAACACAGCATCAATGGGAGCAGACAGTGTCCCAGGCTGCATCCTACATGAACTCCAAGAAGAGCTAAACCCAAACATAAAACTACTGTTCAATCTCAGCCTTACTACAGGATATGTACCCAAAGAGTGGCGTACAGCAACAGTGGTCCCTCTCCACAAAGGTTGTGCCTCAATGGATCCTGGAAACTATCGCCCCATAAGCCTGACTAGCTTGGTCTGCAAAGCTATGGAAAGGATCATCATGGACCTCATAAATAAAGATATTGGGGACCTACAGACACTGGATCCTACCCAGTTCGGCTTTGTTAAGGGCAGATCCTGCCTCTTAAACCTGGTTGATTTCTTTGAAACAGTCACCAAGGCCATTGACAAGGGGAAGGTGGTCCACACAACCTACCTGGACCTCACAAAAGCCTTCGATACAATACCCCACTCGGGCATTATAGATAAGCTCACCAGCTTAAATATAAACCCCTATGCAACTAGATGGGTTGCAAACTGGCTCAAGGACAGAACCCACATGGTTAGAATTGCTGGAGCCATGTCAGACTTGAAACCAGTTACAAGTGGCATCCCACAAGGCTCAGTCCTAGGACCTCTCTTGTTCGGTATATATTTCTCAGAGGTACAGGCCAACACGGAAGGACTGTGGCTGACCAAGTTCGCAGATGACTGCAAACTGGGTGCCATAATCAACTCTCCAGTCGACACAAGCATCCTCCAAAAGGGCCTCATAGAAACAGACAACTGGTGCAAGAGCCATGGCCTCAAGCTAAACACCAAAAAGTGTATAGTCCTCCCCTTTGGCAAAAACAAAGTGCAAACAAATTACAACATAGGTGGTAATCCATTAAGTACAGAAGAAGTAATTAGGAACCTGGGGACCCAAGTTGATAGCAATCTCTCATTTGATAACCACGTGGCCAAAGTGGTTAGAAAAACATTTTATATAGCCCACCTAATCATGAAGGGATTCACATCTAGATCAGGGGAGGTCATCGTGCCTCTTTACTCATCCCTCATCAGTCCCATAATTGAGTACAATGCCCCTTTTGGGGTGTACCTTACCAGACACCTGCAGCAACAGGAAAGACCCCAAAAGTACCTCACTAAGAGGATCAAAGGGCTCAAACAGATGCCATATGCTGCCCGGTTAAAGAAACTCCAGCTCAACTCAGTGGCATACCGCCTGCTCAGAGGCAATCTGTGCTTGATGTATAAAGCCATGTCTAACCCGGAATTAATGGACATGCTGCACCTCAGAAAATCCAAATCCCATCGAGCTATGCGCTCGAGAGGCTTGAACCTCAGCACTGAAATAAATAGGACATACTGGAGGGACAGATTCATAACCCAGAGGCTCCCCTCACTCTGGAATAAAATCCCAGTCCAGGTTAGGCAGAGTCCCTCATTGACTCTCTTCAAGAGGAATCTGAGTGGATGGGAGATCGTAGGTTTACCCTGGGTATCACTTCTGTGTCAGTGTTAGACAGAGGCACAGTATACTAACCTCGAAAAAGGGCATAGCAAAATTAATTTAAAATGGGTGGTGAAAGCCAAACACACTCTGGCTAGGCTTATAAATGCCCTAGGGTAGATAGCCTAGTATGAACCTATGAACCTATGAACCTATGAATAAGGGCATCACATTCAAGACTAAGAAGGTTATATCATGTGTCCACAGTGGTAAGGAAAGCCTTCTACACAGTGTATCTCAAAAATAAGGGCATCGCATCCAAGACTAAGGAGGTTGTATCATGTGGGCACAGTGGTAAGGAAAGTCTTATACATTGTGCATCTGAAAAATAAGGGCATAATATCCATGACTAAGGCGGTTATATCATGTGTCAATAGTGGTAAGGAAAGCCTTCTGCATCATGCATCTCATAAATAAGGCATCACATCCAAGACTAAGGTGGTTATAGCATGTGTCCACACTGGTAAGGAAAGCCTTCTACATTGTGCATCTCATAAATAAGGGCATAATATCCACAACTAAGTAGGTTATATCATGTGTCCAAAGTGGAAAGGAAAGCGTTCTACATTGTGCATCACATAAATAAGGGCATCGCATCTAAGATTAAGGAGATTATATCATGTGTCCACAGTGGTAAAGAACACCTTCTACATTGTGCATCTCATAAAAAAGGGCATCACATCCAAGACTAAGGAGGTTATATCATGTGTGCACAGTGGTAAGGAAAGCGTTCTACATTGTGCATCACATAAATAAGGGCATCGCATCCAAGACTAAGGAGGTTACATCATGTGCCCATAGTGTAAAAAAAAGTCTTCTACATTGTGCATCTCATAAATAAGGCCATCACACCCAAGATTAAGGAGGTTATATCATGTGTCGGTACTGGTAAGTAAAGCCTTATACATCACGCATCTCATAAATAAAGGCATCCCATCCAGGACTAAGGAGGTTATATCATGTGTCCACAGTGGTAAGGAAAGACTTCAATCATGTGCATCTCATAAATAAGGGCATCACGTCAAAGACTAAGGAGGTTATATCATGTGTTCACAGTGGTAAGGAAAGCCTTCTACATTGTGCATCACATAAATAAGGGCATCACATCCACGACTAAGGAGGCTATATCATGTGTCCACAGTGGTAAGGAAAACCTTCTACATCGTGCATCGTATAAATAAGGGCATCACATTCAAGACTAAAGAGGTTAAATCATGTGTCCACGGTGGTACGGAATCCCTTCTCCATTGTGCATCTCATAAATAAGGGCTTCACATCCAAGACTAAGGAGGTTATGTCATGTGTCCACAGTTATAATGCCAGCCTTCTACATCATGCATCTCATAAATAAGGGCATCACATCCAAGACTATGGAGGTTATGTAATGTGTCCAAAGTGGTAAGGAAAGCCTTCTACATCATGCATCTCATAAATAATGGCATCACATCCAAAACTAAGGAGGTTATATCATGTGTCCACAGTGGTAAGGAAAGCCTTCAACATTGCGCATCTCATAAATAAGGGCATCACATCCAAGACTAAGGAGTTTATATCATGTGTCCACAGTGGTAAGAAAAACCTTCAAGACCGTGCATCTCATAAATAAAGGGATCACATCCAAGGGTAAGGAGGTTATATCATGTGTCCACAGTGGTAAGGAAAGCCTTCTACATCGTGCATCTCATAAACAAGGGCATCACATCCAAGACTAAGGGGGTTATATCATGTGTCCTTAATGGTAAGGGAAGGCTTCTAAATTGTGCATCTCATAAATAAGGGCATCGCATCCAAGACGAAGGAGGTTATATCATGTGTCCACAGTGGTAAGGACAGCCTTCTATGTTGTGCATCTCATAGATAAGGGCATCTCATCCACGAGTAAGGAGATTATATCATGTGTCCATAGTGGTAAGGAAAGCCTTCTACATGGTGCATCTGATGAATAAGGGCATCACATCCAAGACTAAGGAGGGTTTACCTTGTATCCACAGTGGTAGGGAAAGCCTTCTACACAGCGCATCTCATAAATAAGGGCATCGCTTCCAAGACTAACGAGGTTACATCATGTGTCCACTGTGGTAAGGAAAGCCTTCTACATTGTGCATCTCATAAATAAGGGCATCATATCCAAGACTAAGGAGGTTATATCATGTGTCCATAGTGGTAAGGAAAGCTTTCTATATCGTGCATCTCATAAATAAGGGCATCACATCCAAGACTAAGGAGGTTATATCATGTGTCCATACTGGTAAGGAAAGCCTTCTACGTTGTGCATCTCATAAATAAGGGCATAATATCCACGACTAAGGAGGTTATATCATGTGTCCACAGTGGTTAGGAAAGCATTCTACAGTGTGCATCAAATAAATAAGGGCATCACATCCAAGGCTAAGGAGATTGTATCATGTGTCCACAGTGGCAAGGAACGCATTCTACCTTGTGCATCTCATAAATAAGGGCATCACATCCAACACTAAGGTGGTTATATCTTGTGTGCAAAGTGGTAAGGAAAACGTTCTACATTGTGCATTACATAAATAAGGGCATCACATCCAAGACTAACAAGGCTATATCATGAGTCAGGAGTGGTAAGGAAAGCCTTCTACCTTGTTCATCTTGTAAATAAAGGCATCACATCCAACACTAAGGAGGTTATATCATTTGTCCGTAGGGGTCAGGAAAGCCATCTACATCACGCATCTCAGAAATAAGGGCTTCCCATCCAAGACCAAGGAGGTTATAGCATGTGTCCACAGTGGTAAAGAAAGCCTTCTATTCTGTGCATCTCATAAATAAGGGAATCACATCCAAGACTAATGAGGTTATATCATGTTTCCACACTGGTAAGGAAAGGCTTCTACATCGTGCATTGCATAAATAAAGGCATCATGTCCAGTAGTAAGGAGGTTATATCATGTGTCCACAGTGGTAAGGAAAGCCTTCTACAGTGTGCACCACATAAATAAGGGCATCACATCCATGACTAAGGGGGTTATATCATGTGTACACAGTGGTAAGGAAAGCCTTGTACATCTTGAATCTTATAAATAAGGGCATCACATCCAAGACTAAAGAGGTTAAATCATGTGTCCATAGTGTTAAGGAAAGCCTTCTACATTGTGTATCTCATAAATAAGGGCATTATATCCAAGACTAAGGAGGTTATGTCATGTGTCCACAGTGGTAAGGAAAGCCTTTTACATCATGCATCTCATAAATAAGGGCATCACAGCCAAGTCTAAGGAGGTTATGTCATGTGTCCATAGTGGTAAGGAAAGCCTTTTACATTGTGCATCTCATTAATAAGGGCATTACATCCACGACAAAGGAGGTGTTATCATGTGTCCATAGTGGTAAGGAAAGTATTCTTCATTGTGCATCTCATAAATAAGGGCATCCCATCCAAGACTAAGGAGGTTATAGCATGTGTCCACAGTGGTACGGAAAGCCTTCTACATTGTGCAACTCATAAATAAGGGCATAATATCCCCGACTAAGGCAGTGATATCATGTGTCCATAGTGGTAAGTAAAGCCTTCTACATTGTGCATCTCAAAAATAAAGGCATCACATCCAAGACTAAGGAGGTTATATCATGTGTCCATACTGGAATGGAAAGCCTTCTACATTCTGCATCTCATAAATAAGGACATAATATCTATGACTAAGAAGGCTATATCATGTGTCCACAGTGGTAAGGAGAGCGTTCTACAGTGTGCATCACATAAATAAGGGCATCGCATCCAAAGCTAAGGAGATTATATCATGTGTCCGCAGTGGCAAGGAACGCCTTCTGCATTGTGCATCTCATAAATAAGGGCATCACATCCAAGACTAAGGAGGTTATATCATGTGTGCACAGTGGTAAGGAAAGCATTCTACATTGTGCATCACATAAAAAAGGGCATCACATCCACAACTAAGGAGGTTATATCATGTGTCCACAGTGGTAAGGAAAACCTTTTACATTGTGCATCCGATAAATAAGGGCATCACATCCAAGAATAAGGAGGTTATATCATGTGTCCACAGTGGTAAGGAAAGCCTTCTACATCATGCATCTCATAAATAAGGGCATCACATCTTAGACTAAGGAGGTTATATCATGCGTTCACAGTGGTAAGGAAAGCCTTCTACATCATGCATCTCATAAATAAGGCATCATATCAAAGGCAAAGGAGGTTATATCATGTCTCCGCAGTAATAAGAAAAGCCTTTTACATCATGCATCTCGTAAATAAGGGCATCACAATTAAGACTAAGAAGGTTTATATCATGTGTCCACAATGGTAAGGAAAGCCTTTTACATTGTGCATCTCATAAATAAGGCCATTACATCCAAGACTAAGGAGGTTATATCATGTGTCCATAGCGGTAAGGAAAGCCTTCTACATTGTACATATCTTAAATAAAAGCATCGCATCCTAGACAAAGGAGGTTATATCATGTGTCCACAGTGGTAAGGATAGCCTTCTACATCGTGCATCTCATAAATAAGGGCATCGCATTCAAGACTTGGTAGGTTATATCATATATCCACAGTGGTAATGACTGTCTTCTACAGTGTGCATCTCATAAAAAAGGGCGACACATCCAAGACTAAGGAGGTTATATCATGTGTCCACAGTGGTAAGTAAAGCCTTCTACATTGTGCATCTCATAAATAAGGACCTCACATCCAAGATTAAGTAGGTTATATCATGTGTCCATAGTGGTAAGGAAAGCCTTCTACATTGTGCAGCTCGTAAATAAGGGCATCACATCCAAGACTAAGGAGGTTATATCATGTGTCCACAGTGGTAAGGACAGCCTACTACATCGGGTATCTCATAAATAAGGACCTCACATCAAAGAATAAGTAGGTTATATCATGTGTCCATAGTGGTAAGGAAAGCCTTCTACATTGTGCAGCTCGTAAATAAGGGCATCACATCCAAGACTAAGGAGGTTATATCATGTGTCCACAGTGGTAAGGACAGCCTACTACATCGTGTATCTCATAAATAAGGGAATTACATCAAAGACTAAGGAGGTTGTATCATGGGTCCATAGTGGTAAGGACAGCCTTCTACATTGTGCATCGCATAAATAAGGGGATCACATCCAAGACTAAGTAGGTTATATCATGTGTCCATAGTGGTAAGGAAAGCCTTCTACATTGTGCATCTCATAAATAAAGGCATCACAGCCGAGGCTAAGGAGGTTATATCATGTGTCCATATAGGTAAGGAAAGCGTTCTACATCATGCATCTCATAAATAAGGGCATCATATCCAAGACTAAGGAAGTTATATCATGTGTCCATAGTGGTAAGGAAAGCCTTCTATATCGTGCATCTCATAAATAAGGGCATCGCATCCAAAACTAAGGAGGTTATATCATGTGTCCATACTGGTAAGGAAAGCCTTCTACATTGTGCATCTCATAAATAAGGGCATAATATCCACGACTAAGGAGGTTATATCATGTGTCCACAGTGGTTAGGAGAGCGTTCTACAGTGTGCATCAAATAAATAAGGGCATCGCATCCAAGGCTAAGGAGATTGCATCATGTGTCCACAGTTGCAAGGAACACATTCTACCTTGTGCATCTCATAAATAAGGGCATCACATCCAACACTAAGGTGGTTATATCTTGTGTGCAAAGTGGTAAGGAAAGTGTTCTACATTGTGCATCACATAAATAAGGGCATCACATCCAAGACTAACGAGGCTATATCATGAGTCAGGAGTGGTAAGGAAAGCCTTCTACCTTGTTCATCTTGTAAATAAGGGCATCACATCCAACACTAAGGAGGTTATATCATTTGTCCATAGGGGTCAGGAAAGCCATCTACATCGTGCATCTCAGAAATAAGGGCTTCCCATCCAAGACTAAGGAGGTTATAGCATGTGTCCACAGTGGTAAAGAAAGCCTTCTATCCTGTGCATCTCATAAATAAGGGAATCACATCCAAGACTAATGAGGTTATATCATGTTTCCACACTGGTAAGGAAAGGCTTCTACATCGTGCATTGCATAAATAAATGTATCATGTCCAGTAGTAAGGAGGTTATATCATGTGTCCACAGTGGTAAGGAAAGCCTTCTACAGTGTGCACCACATAAATAAGGGCATCACATCCACGACTAAGGGGGGTTATATCATGTGTCCACAGTGGTAAGGAAAGCCTTGTACACCTTGCATCTTATAAATAAGGGCATCACATCCAAGACTAAAGAGGTTAAATCATGTGTCCATAGTGTTAAGGAAAGCCTTCTACATTGTGTATCTCATAAATAAGGGCATTATATCCAAGACTAAGGAGGTTATGTCATGTGTCCACAGTGGTAAGGAAATCCTTTTACATCATGCATCTCATAAATAAGGGCATCACAGCCAAGTCTAAGGAGGTTATATCATGTGTCCACAGTGGTAAGGAAAGTCTTCTACATTGGGCATCTTATAAATAAGGGCATCACATACAAGACTAATGATGTTATATCATATGTCCACGTGGTAAGGATAGCCTTCTACATTGTGCATCTCATAAATATGGGCATCACATCCAAGACTGAGGAGGTTATGTCATGTGTCCATAGTGGTAAGGAAAGCCTTCTACATTGTGCATCTCATTAATAAGGGCATTACATCCACGACAAAGGAGGTGTTATCATGTGTCCATAGTGGTAAGGAAAGTATTCTTCATTGTGCATCTCATAAATAAGGGCATCCCATCCAAGACTAAGGAGGTTATAGCATGTGTCCACAGTGGTACGGAAAGCCTTCTACATTGTGCAACTCATAAATAAGGGCATAATATCCCCGACTAAGGCAGTGATATCATGTGTCCATAGTGATAAGTAAAGCCTTCTACATTGTGCATCTCAAAAATAAAGGCATCACATCCAAGACTAAGGAGGTTATATCATGTGTCCATACTGGAATGGAAAGCCTTCTACATTGTGCATCTCATAAATAAGGACATAATATCTATGACTAAGGAGGCTATATCATGTGTCCGCAGTGGTAAGGGGAGCATTCTACAGTGTGCATCACATAAATAAGGGCATCGCATCCAAAGCTAAGGAGATTATATCATGTGCCCACAGTGGTAAGGACAGCGTTCTACAGTGTGCATCACATAAATAAGGGCATCGCATCCAAAGCTAAGGAGATTATATCATGTGTCCACAGTGGCAAGGAACGCCTTCTGCATTGTGCATCTCATAATTAAGGGCATCACATCCAAGACTAAGGAGGTTATATCATGTGTGCACAGTGGTAAGGAAAGCATTCTACATTGTGCATCACTTAAAAAAGGGCATCACATCCACAACTAAGGAGGTTATATCATGTGTCCATAGTGGTAAGGAAAGCCTTTTACATTGTGGATCCCATAAATAAGGGCATCCCATCAAAGACGAAGGAGGTGATAGCATGTGTCCACAGTGGTAAGGAAAATCTTTTACATTGTGCATCCGATAAATAAGGGCATCACATCCAAGAATAAGGAGGTTATATCATGTGTCCACAGTGGTAAGGAAAGCCTTCTACATCATGCATCTCATAAATAAGGGCATCGCATCTTAGACTAAGGAGGTTATATCATGTGTTCACAGTGGTAAGGAAAGCCTTCTACATCATGCATCTCATAAATAAGGCATCATATCAAAGGCAAAGGAGGTTATTTCATGTCTCTGCAGTCATAAGAAAAGCCTTCTACATCATGCATCTCGTAAATAAGGGCATCACAATTAAGACTAAGAAGGTTTATATCATGTGTCCACAATGGTAAGGAAAGCCTTTTACATTGTGCATCTCATAAATAAGGCCATTACATCCAAGACTAAGGAGGTTATATCATGTGTCCATAGTGGTAAGGAAAGCTTTCTACATTGTACATCTCTTAAATAAAAGCATCACATCCTAGACAAAGGAGGTTATATCATGTGTAGACAAAGGAGGTTATATCATGTGTCCACAGTGGTAAGGATAGCCTTCTACATCGTGCATCTTATAAATAAGGGCATCACATTCAAGACTTGGTAGGTTATATCATATATCCACAGTGGTAATGACTGTCTTCTACATTGTGCATTTCATAAAAAAGGGCGACACATCCAAGACTAAGGAGGTTATACCATGTTTCCACAGTCGTAAGGACAGCCTTCTAAACTGAGCATCTCATAATAAAGGGCATCTCATCCAAGACTAAGGAGGTTATATCATGTGTCCACAGTGGTAAGTAAAGCTTTCTACATTGTGCATCTCATAAATAAGGACCTCACATCCAAGATTAATAGGTTATATCATGTGTCCATAGTGGTAAGGAAAGCCTTCTACATTGTGCAGCTCGTAAATAAGGGCATCACATCCAAGACTAAGGAGGTTATATCATGTGTCCACAGTGGTAAGGACAGCCTACTACATCATGTATCTCATAAATAAGGACCTCACATCCAAGATTAAGTAGGTTATATCATGTGTCCATAGTGGTAAGGAAAGCCTTCTACATTGTGCAGCTCGTAAATAAGGGCATCACATCCAAGACTAAGGAGGTTATATCATGTGTCCACAGTGGTAAGGACAGCCTACTACATCGTGTATCTCATAAATAAGGGAATTACATCAAAGACTAAGGAGGTTGTATCATGGGTCCATAGTGGTAAGGACAGCCTTCTGCATTGTGCATCTCATAAATAAGGGGATCACATCCAAGACTAAGTAGGTTATATCATGTGTCCATAGTGGTAAGAAAAGCCTTCTACATTGTGCATCTCATAAATAAAGGCATCACAGCCAAGGCTAAGGAAGTTATATCATGTGTCCATACTGGTAAGGAAAGCGTTCTACATCATGCATCTCATAAATAAGGGCATCACATCCAAGACTAAGGAGGTTATATCATATGTCCACAGTGATAATGACTGTCTTCAACATCGTGCATCTCATAAAAAGGGTGACACTTCCAAGACTAAGGAGGTTATATCATGTATTCACAGTGGTAAGGACAGCCTTCTAAACTGAGCATCTCATAAATACGGGCATCACATCCAAGACTAAGGATGTTATATCATGTGTCCAAAGTGGTAAGTAAAGCCTTTTACATTGTGCATCTCATAAATAAGGACATCACATCCACGATTAAGTAGGTTATATCATGTGTCCATAGTGGTAAGAAAGCCTTCTACATTGTGCATCTCATAAATAAGGGCATCACATCTAAGACTAAGGAGGTTATATCATGTGTCCACAGTGGTAAGGAAAGCCTTCTACATCGTGTATCTCATAAATAAGGGCATTACATCCAAGACTAAGGAGGTTGTATCATGGGTCCATAGTGGTAAGGACAGCCATCTACATCATGCATCTCATAAATAAGGGCATCACATCCAAGACTAAGGAGGTTGTATCATGTGTCCACAGTGGTAAGGAATGCCTTCTATATTGTGCATCTCATAAAAAAGGGCATCACATCCAAAACTAAGGAGGTTATAGCATGTGTCAGCAGTGGTAAAGAAAGCCATTTATCCTGTGCATCTCATAAATAAGGGCATCACATCCAAGACTAAGGAGGTTATATCATGTGTTCATAGTGGTAAGGAAAGCCTTCTACATCATGCATCTCACAAATATGGGCATTGCATCCAAGACTATGGAGGTTATATTGTGTGTCCAACTTGGTAAGGATAGCCTTCTACATCATGCATCTCATAAATGAGGGCATCACATCCAAGACTAAGGAGGTTATATCATCTGTCCATAGTGGTAAGAAAAGCCTTCTACATCATGCATCTCATAAATGAGGGCATCACATCCAAGACTAATGAAGTTATATCATGTGTCCAGAGTGGTAAGGAAAACCTTCTATACCATGCATCTCATAAATGAGGGCATCAGAACCAAGACTAAGGAGGTTATATCATGTACCCACAGTGGTAATGAAAGCCTTCTACATCGTGCATCTGATGAATAAAGGCATCACATCCAAGACTAAGGAGGTTGTATCATGTGTCCAAACTGGTAAGGAAAGCCTTCTACATTGTGCATCACATAAATAAGGGCATCACATCTAAGATTAAGGAGATTATATCATGTGTCCACAGTGGTAAAGAACGCCTTCTACATTGTGCATCTCATAAAAAAGGGCATCACATCCAAGACTAAGGAGGTTATATCATGTGTGCACAGTGGTAAGGAATGCGTTCTACATTGTGCATCTCATAAATAAGGACCTCACATCCAAGATTAAGTAGGTTATATCATGTGTCCATAGTGGTAAGGAGAGCCTTCTACATTGTGCAGCTCGTAAATAAGGGCATCACATCCAAGACTAAGGAGGTTATATCATGTGTCCACAGTGGTAAGGACAGCCTACTACATCGTGTATCTCATAAATAAGGGAATTACATCAAAGACTAAGGAGGTTGTATCATGGGTCCATAGTGGTAAGGACAGCCTTCTGCATTGTGCATCTCATAAATAAGGGGATCACATCCAAGACTAAGTAGGTTATATCATGTGTCCATAGTGGTAAGAAAAGCCTTCTACATTGTGCATCTCATAAATAAAGGCATCACAGCCAAGGCTAAGGAGGTTATATCATGTGTCCATACTGGTAAGGAAAGCGTTCTACATCATGCATCTCATAAATAAGGGCATCACATCCAAGACTAAGGAGGTTATATCATATGTCCACAGTGATAATGACTGTCTTCAACATCATGCATCTCATAAAAAGGGTGACACTTCCAAGACTAAGGAGGTTATATCATGTATTCACAGTGGTAAGGACAGCCTTCTAAACTGAGCATCTCATAAATACGGGCATCACATCCAAGACTAAGGATGTTATATCATGTGTCCAAAGTGGTAAGTAAAGCCTTTTACATTGTGCATCTCATAAATAAGGACATCACATCCACGATTAAGTAGGTTATATCATGTGTCCATAGTGGTAAGGAAAGCCTTCTACATTGTGCATCTCATAAATAAGGGCATCACATCCAAGACTAAGGAGGTTATATCATGTGTCCACAGTGGTAATGACAGCCTTCTACATCGTGTATCTCATAAATAAGAGCATTACATCCAAGACTGAGGAGGTTGTATCATGGGTCCATAGTGGTAAGGACAGCCTTCTACATCATGCATCTCATAAATAAGGCCATTACATCCAAGACTAAGGAGGTTGTATCATGTGTCCACAGTGGTAAGGAAAGCCTTCTATATTGTGCATCTCATAAAAAAGGGCATCACATCCAAAACTAAGGAGGTTATAGCATGTGTCAAAAGTGGTAAAGAAAGCCATCTATCCTGTGCATCTCATAAATAAGGGCATCACATCCAAGACTAAGGAGGTTATATCATGTGTTCATAGTGGTAAGGAAAGCCTTCTACATCATGCATCTCACAAATATGGGCATTGCATCCAAGACTATGGAGGTTATATTGTGTGTCCAACTTGGTAAGGATAGCCTTCTACATCATGCATCTCATAAATGAGGGCATCACATCCAAGACTAAGGAGGTTATATCATCTGTCCATAGTGGTAAGAAAAGCCTTCTACATCATGCATCTCATAAATGAGGGCATCACATCCAAGACTAATGAAGTTATATCATGTGTCCAGAGTGGTAAGGAAAACCTTCTATACCATGCATCTCATAAATGAGGGCATCAGAACCAAGACTAAGGAGGTTATATCATGTACCCACAGTGGTAATGAAAGCCTTCTACATCGTGCATCTGATGAATAAAGGCATCACATCCAAGACTAAGGAGGTTGTATCATGTGTCCAAACTGGTAAGGAAAGCCTTCTACATTGTGCATCACATAAATAAGGGCATCACATCTAAGATTAAGGAGATTATATCATGTGTCCACAGTGGTAAAGAACGCCTTCTACATTGTGCATCTCATAAAAAAGGGCATCACATCCAAGACTAAGGAGGTTATATCATGTGTGCACAGCGGTAAGGAAAGCGTTCTAAATTGTGCATCACATAAATAAGGGCATCGCATCCAAGACTAAGGAGGTTATATCATGTGCCCATGGTATAAAAAAAAAAGTCTTCTACATTGTGCATCTCATAAATAAGCCCATCACATCCAAGACCAAGGAGGTTATATCATGTGTCGGTAGTGGTAAGGAAAGCCATCCTCAATGTGCATCTCATAAATAATGGCATCGCATCAAAGACTAAGGAGGTTATATCATGCGTCCATAGTGGTAAGGAAAGCCTTATACATTGTGCATCTCATAAATAAAGGCATCCTATCCAGAACTATGGAGGTTATAGCATGTGTCCAAAGTGGTAAGGAAAGCCTTCTATCATGTGCATCTCATAAATTAGGGAATCGCATCCAAGACTAAAGGGGTTATATGATGTGTTCACAGTGGTAAAGAAAGCCATCTACATCATGCATCGCGTAACTAAGGGCATCACATCCAGTAGTAAGGAGGTTATATCATGTGTCCACAGTGGTAAGGAAAACCTTCTACATCGTGCATCTTATAAATAAGGGCATCACATTCAAGACTAAAGAGGTTAAATTATGTGCCCACAGTGGTATGGAATCCCTTCTACATTGTGCATCTCATAAATAAAGGCTTCACGTCCAAGACTAAGGAGGTTATGTCATGTGTCCACAGTGGTAAGGAAAGCCTTCAACATTGCGCATCTCATAAATAAGGGCACCGCATCCAAGACTAAGGTGGTTATATCATGTGTCCACAGTGGTAAGAAAAATCTTCAAGACCGTGCATCTTATAAATAAGGGCATCACATCCAAGACTAAGCAGGTTGTATCATGGGTCCACAGTGGTAAGGAAAGCCTTCTATATTGTGCATCTCATAAAAAAGTGCACAACATCCATAACTAAGGAGGTTATAGCATGTGTCAACAGTGGTAAAGAAAGCCATCTATCCTGTGCATCTTATAAATAAGGACATCAGATCCAAGACTAAGGAGGTTATATCATGTGTCCATAGTGGTAAGGAAAGCCTTCTACATTGCGCATCTCATAAATAAGGGCACCGCATCCAAGACTAAGGTGGTTATATCATGTGTCCACAGTGGTAAGAAAAATCTTCAAGACCGTGCATCTTATAAATAAGGGCATCACATCCAAGACTAAGCAGGTTGTATCATGGGTCCACAGTGGTAAGGAAAGCCTTCTATATTGTGCATCTCATAAAAAAGTGCACAACATCCATAACTAAGGAGGTTATAGCATGTGTCAGCAGTGGTAAAGAAAGCCATTTATCCTGTGCATCTCATAAATAAGGGCATCACATCCAAGACTAAGGAGGTTATATCATGTGTCCATAGTGGTAAGGAAAGCCTTCTACATCATGCATCTCATAAATGGGGGCATCACATCCAAGACTATGGAGGTTATATTATGTGTCCAACTTGGTAAGGAAAGCCTTCTACATCATGCATCTCATAAATGAGGGCATCACATCCAAGACTAAGGAGGTTGTATCATGTGTCCACAGTGGTAAGGAAAGCCTTCTATATTGTGCATCTCATAAATAAGGGCATGACATCCAAAACTAAGGAGGTTATAGCACGTGTCAACAGTTGTAACAAAAGCCTTCTATCCTGTGCATCTCATAAATAAAGGCATCCCATCCAAGACTAAGGAGGTTCTAGCATGTGTCCATAGTGGTAAGAAAAGCCTTCTACATCATGCATCTCATAAATGAGGGCATCACATCCAAGACTAATGAAGTTATATCATGTGTCCACAGTGGTAAGGAAAGCCTTCTACACCATGCATCTCATAAATGAGGGCATCAGATCCATGACTAAGGAGGTTATATCATGTACCCACAGTGGTAAGGAAAGCCTTCTACATCATGCATCTGATGAAAAAAAAATGTAAGCCTGTTTCCTACCTTTCCTGTAATTAGTGTTTCAGATACAGATTTGCTGTATCCAGGACTGTTTGTAAGCTTCTGAGCCCCCCCCCCCACCACAAGCCTTTCTGTGTTGGAGGGAAGCCTTCTAGCTTATCAGTGGGAGTGGTAAGCATTAGGTAACCTGTCTACCACATAAGGAGTGGTTCTGGCCCAGAATTTGTAGTTATTGGCCATTTGGGTGGTCTTCCATCTCTCTCAACTTTCTGATTTGAAGGCCTGCATTTGCACTTGTTTCTGTCCTGTAACTCCTGGGCCCATCCCATTTGCTCACTCAAAAAAAAAAAATTTTTATCTGCTTTTACTGTATTTGTGTTTCTTCCTACTTTATTTTGATTTTGCATAATCTTAAAAGTACTCAATTGTATTTATTACTGCTTGGTGTAACTCATTCTAAGCCTTTTAGTTTAAACACTTGGGTTTCAGACCAGTTATTTTACATTAAGAATGTTTGTGGTCTGCACTGTAGTGGTAGCTTACATCCTTCTAAGTTGGGAACTGCTGATTGAAGGCTCAGTGTCTGTTATTCTAAAAGTGTACTAATTCTGGTTTAAGCACTTGGGCTTCAGGCCAGTTATTTTACATTAAGGGGGTTCGTGGTCTGCACTCCTGTGGGAGGAGAGGCTGAACTCTGCCCTTCTGAGCTGGGAATTTCTGGTTAAAGGCTTATAGTACCTGCATATTTGAACTGCTTCTTACTGAAATTGGTACACCTTGTTTGCTGTAGCATAGACTAAATCCAGGCCTGCTAAATCTAGCTTTGTTTGTATGCTTGCTGTTTGTTTGCTTGTTATTTCCCTGAAATGCTAATTCCACCTAAAACGCAGCTTTTCAGCGCTTCTGTGGATACCTAGTGATATCTGCATTGCTTACTGTACTTATTTCCTTGTTTCACTTGAAAGAAAGTTACTGTTTGTCATTTTTGCATTTAGGTTACCTGTAACACATTGCATTTAAGTTACCTGGCACTTGCTCACTAAAGCAATTATATAAGTCAGCACTAAAAAATTAAAAGCACTACACCCTCACAAACTCCCCTTGAGTACCTTGTTCCCCATTGGCCCTTTTTTTCAATTATAAAGGAATTCCCAATACTATTCTAGCATGTACAAAGGTCAGTTGTCAACCTCCTCTCTGGTCCAGCTGGTGAATCTGGGAATCTTGAGGCAATGTTACAACTGCCTCATGTACACAGACAACCCTCTCCTCCTCCCAACAAATTCCAACACATGTGAGAGATGCAACTATATAGCCAAACTGGAGGCTAAGCTCTCTCAACTCAGTACTGGCGTAACCAGTCAGGAGGAGAAGGAAACCACACTCACTACAATTCCAGTCTCACATAGACCTACCACGACAGCAAACCAAACACATAAACACACAAAAACATACTCGGAGGCTCTAAATAAAAATCTGCCTAAGCAGCAGAGACCTCCAAAGCAGACACCCAAACAACCGCTACCCCAAAACAAAACAGGTGCAACACATAGCTCACAAAGCCAGTGTGTCGAACAGTCACAGCCCTTAAGGCTAAACAACACACCTGATACACTTGTAATAGGTGACTCTATCGTCAAGCACACTGACGTCCCTCTCACCAGGCTGAACAACGAGAAGGTCACGGTGAGCTGACTGTCAGGTGCTAGGATCTGCCACATAACACAAGCACTCAGGTCACTCCAAGGCAAGTACAAATATGACTCAGTCATTGTCCATGCTGGTGTGAATGACCTGAGACGTACCTCCCTGGACTACATGAAAAGAGACATAGAGGAGCTCTCTGAGCATGTAGCCCAGGCCGGTATGACCCTGACCTTGAGTAGCATCTTACCCTCACCAAGAATGATGCCACAATATGAAGACAAGATGATCAATTTCAACAATTGGCTTAAGTATTGGTGTCATTCAAAGGGGATCCAATGCCTGTCAGCCTGGGATGACATGCTCGACAAGCCACAATGCTTTGCTAGGGACGGCTTGCACCTGTCACCCCTGGGCTTTCAGATATTGGCAAAGGCTCTTGCTACCCCCATAGTGCCTTTTTTAGGCAAGGCTCAAAAGACAAACCCACCTCCATAGGTGTCACAAGGGATAAGAAACTAAGAGTAATGCTACTTAATGCCAGAAGTCTACACCTCAAGATGCACGCACTCAAAACTCTCCTTAGCATGGAGAACATCGATATCTGTGCAGTAACAGAAACCTGGTTCAAGGCTCCCGAGAGCACCCCAGCACTACCAGGTTATACCTCATACCATGCTTTTTGGCCCCAAAACTTGGACCAAACCACAAAAGGAGGGGGGAGTATCAATATTCATTAAAGATACCCACACCTCCAGGTTGGTGGCACAGCACGAAGCATTAGAGACTATCCATGTGCAACTAACAATGGGTAAAACTGCCTTCCAGTTTATAGCCTGCTACAGACCACCCTCCCAAACCCAGGAACCCCACTCGGCCTTCCTGAGAACACTGGAAAATATGAAGGTCTCGCCAAACACCATTATATTGGGCGACTTCAACTGCCCAAACATAGACTGGGAGCATTACTCTAGCTCCAACACCCTAGCCCAAAGGTTCCTAGAATTTATAAACTCAAATGCTATGGAACAACTTGTTACCACTCCCAAAAGAGAGGAAAACATACTGGACCTGATCATCACCAACATGGGGACTCTATGCACCAGACCAGAAGTGTATCCCTCACTGGTAAGAACAGACCATAAACTAATCTCACTGGATATTCACATCCCGACCCCACCCCCTGCCCAGAAAACCACAGTGAAAAACTCATCTAAAGCAAATTTCACACTCCTCAAAACCGAGGTGGAATCCTTCAAATCCCCCGGGCCTGTGGAAAATACGGCCCAGGCTGCAGAATCCTTTATAAGCGCATTCTATGAACATCGTCAGGAATGCATGGATCACGCAATCCCAAATAAAACCAAGACCCAATCCTCCAAAAGCAGACGTCCTGTCTGGTGGACCCCAGCCATAAACAAACTATACAATAGAAGGAGGAAGCTACTACATGATAGAGCAACTAACAGTGGGTTAAACTTGGTTAAACAAGGTTAAACTTTTTCTGGCTCCGCCAAGTCTGCTCTTCAATTTTTCCCTTAGAACTGTTCTACTTGCAATCTAAACAGCCTATACTCTATCTGAAAAGCTCAGTACTTGCTCCTAAACCATTTTTTACACAGGTAAAGCACTCTTAAACAAACGAAAAGTACTTCATTCATCTAAATTCTGTTGAGTACCCATTTCCCTATAGGTCCTTTCTGACTCAGTTACACAGCAATCTTTTTCACTATTCTAGCATGTCGAAGGGTCAGTTGCTGGCGTCCTCTCCTGTTCAGCTGGTGAATCTGGGAATCTTGAGGCAATGTTGCAATTACCTCATGTACACAGACAACCCTCTCCTCCTCCCAACAAATACAAATATATGCGAGAGATGCAACTATATAGCCAAACTGGAGGCTGAGCTCTCTCAATTCAGTACTGGCAAGACCAGTCAGGAGGAGAAGGTAACCACGCACACCACAAACCCAGTCTCACATAGAACTATCACAACTGCAAACCAAACACATAAACACACAAAAACATACTCGAGGCTGATTAAAAATCTACCAAAACAACAGAGGCCTCCAAAGCAGACACCCAAGCAACCACCACCTCAAGACATAGCACATGCAACACATAGTTCACAAAGTCAGTGTGCTAAACAGTCACAGCCCTTAAGGCCAAACAACATGCCAGACACACTTGTAATAGGTGACTCCATAGTCAGGCACACTGACGTCCCGCTCACCAGACTGAACAAGGAGAGGGTCACAGTAAGCTGCCTGTCGGGAGCTAGAATCCGCCACATAACACAAGCACTCAGATCACTCCACAGCAAGTACAAATATGACTCAGTCATTGTACATGCCGGTGTGAACGACCTGAGATGTACCTCCCTGGACTACATGAAAAGAGACATAGAGGAGCTCTGATTATGTAGCCCAGGCCGGTATGACCCTGACCCTGAGCAGCATCTTACCCTCACCAAGAATGATGCCACAGTACAAAGACAAAATGATCAGTTTTAACAATTGGCTTAATTACTGGTGTCATTCTAAGGGGATCCAGTGTCTGTCTGCTTGGGATGACATGCTTGACAAGCCACGCTGCTTCACAAGGGATGGCTTGCACCTGTCACCCCTGGGCTTCTGGATATTGGCCAAGGCTCTTGCCACCCCCATAGTGCCTATTTTAGGCTAGGCTCAAATGACAAACCTACCTCCCTAGAAAACACAAGTGGAAAAAACTAAGGGTAATGCTGCTCAATGCCAGAAGTCTAAACCTCAAGGTGCACGCCCTCGAAGCCCTCCTCAGTATGGAGAACATCAATGCCTGTGCAGTGACTGAAACCTGGTTCAAGGCTCCTGAGAGCACCCCAGCACTATCAGGTTTTACCTCATATCATGCTTTCCGGCCCCAAAACTTGGACTGAACCACAAAAGGAGGGGGAGTATCCATTTTCATCAAAGATACCCACACCTCCAGGTTAGTGGCAACGCACGAAGCATCGGAGACTATCCAGGTGCAACTAACCATAGGGAAAACTGCCTTACAGTTTGTAGCATGCTACAGACCACCCTCTCAAACTCAGGAACCCCACACAGCCTTCCTGAAGACACTGAAGAGTATGAATGTCTCTCCAAATACCATCATTTTGGGAGACTTCAACTACCCAAACATAGACTGGGAACATTACTGAAGCCCCAACACCCTTGCCCAAAGGTTCCTAGAATTCATAAACTCAAATGCACTGGAACAACTAGTCACCATTCCCACAAGAGGCAACAATATACTAGACCTGATCATCACAAACATGGGGACAAAATGCTCCACACCGGAAGTACATTCCTCTTTGGTAAGATCAGACCATAAATTAATCTCACTGGAAATCCACATCCCGCCCCCACCCCCTGCACAAAAGACCACAGTGAAGAACTTCTCAAAAGCAAACTTCACACTTCTTAAGACTGAAGTGGTATCTTTCAAGGCCCCTGGGCCAGTGGAAACCACAACCCACACTGCTGAATCCTTTGCAAATGCCTTCTATGGGCACCTTCAAGAATGCATGGATCATGCAATCCCAAATAAAACCAAGACCCATTCACCCAAAGGCAGGCGCCTGGTCTGGTGGACCCCAGCCATAAACAAACTTTACAACAGGAGGAGGAAGCTACTACATGACAGAGCAAAATCCCTAAAAGGGAAGGCATCTCTGATCAGTACTAGCAAAAAACTACGATCACTCATAAAATCATCCAAGGCCAATTTTGAGAGAAAAATTGCAAAAGACACAAAAGACAATCACAAGGCCTTCTTTAGCTATGTTAGAAACCTGGGTGGAAACTCCCAGATATGCTCAGAGTTAGTCCAAAATGACACAAAATACACTGAACCCACTGACATTTCCAACATTCTGGCAGACAGGTTCAGTGCAAATTTCTCCTCCCTCCCCCAAAGGAGAAATAACTATCCCAGCAGAGTGTAGCCTCCCTAACATCTCAGATGCCCAGGTGAGAGCCGCCTCTCTAAAGCTAAAAACACAGCATCAATGGGACCGGATGGTGTCCCGGCTGTGTGCTACATGAACTCAAGAGGAACTAAACCCACACATAAGGCTGCTGTTTAATCTTAGCCTTACTACAGGATACGCACCCAAAGAGTGGCGACGGCAACAGTGGTCCCACTTCACAAAGGCGGTGCTTCTACGGACCCTGGAAATTACCGCCCCATAAGCTTGATGAGCCTGGTCTGCAAAGCTATGGAGAGGATCATTATGGAACTCATAAACAAAGACATTGGGGACCTACAGACATTGGATCCTACCCAATTTGGCTTTGTCAAGGGCAGATCCTGCCTTTTGAACTTGGTCGACTTTTTTGAAACAGTCACTAAGGCCGTTGATGAGGGTAAGGCAGTTCACACAGCCTACCTTGACCTTGCAAAAGCCTTTGACACAATACCCCACTCAGGCATCATAGACAAACTCACCAGCTTAAATGTAAACCCATATGTCATAAGATAGGTTGCAAACTGGCTCAAGGACAGAACCCACATGGTCAGAGTTGCTGGAGCTATGTCAGACTCTAAGCAAGTCACAAGCGGTGTCCCACAGGGCTCAGTCCTGGGACCCCTCTTGTTCGGCATTTATTTTTCCGAGGTACAGGCAAACATAGGAGGATTGTGGCTGACAAAGTTCGCAGATGACTGCAAACTGGGCGCCATAATTGATACTCCAACGGACACAAACATCCTTCAGAGAGGCCTCATAGAAATGGATAATTGGTGCCAGAGCCATGGCCTTAAGCTGAACGCCAAAAAATGTATAGTCATACCCTTTGGGAAAAACAAGGTACCGACAAATTACCACATAGGCAGTAATCCATTAAGTACGGAAGAGGTAATCAGGGACCTAGGGACCCAGGTTGACAGTAACCTCTCATTTGACACTCACATTGCCAAAGTGGTTAGGAAGACCTTCTATATTGCCCACCTTATCATGAAGGGTTTCACATCTAGATCAAGAGAGGTCATTGTGCCCTGTACTCTTCTCTTATCAGGCCAATGATTGAGTACAATGCCCCATTTAGGATGTATCTCACCCGACACCTGCAGCAGTTGGAAAGACCCCAAAAGTTCCTCACCAAGAGGATAAAGGGTCTTAAACATATGTCATATGCTGCCCGACTGAAAAAACTCCAGCTCTATTCAGTCGCATACTGCCTACTCAGAGGTGATCTGTGCCTGACGTACAAGGCCATGTCCAATCCTGAATTAATGGACATGCTCCACCTCAGAAAATCCAAATCCATCAGAGCCACGAGAACAAATGACTTAAACCTCAACACAGAAATCAATAGAACATGCTGGAGGGACAGATTCATAACCCAGAGGCTCCCTACACTCTGGAACAGAATCCCAGTCCATGTTAGGCAGAGCCCCTCACTGACTCTATTCAAGAGAAATCTCGATGAGTGGATGGGAGATCATAGGTTTGCCCCGGGGATCATCTCTGTGTCACTACTAGACAGAGGCATAGTAAACTAAACCCTAAAAGGGCGTAGTATTCTCATCCTAAGGGGTGGTGTAAGCCACATACACTCTGGCTAGGCTTATAAATGCCCTAGGGCAGATAGCCTAGTACGAACCTATGAACCTATGAACCTATGAGCAAAATCCCAAAAAGGGAAGGCATCTCTGATCAGTATTAGCAAAAAACTACGGGCACTCATAAAATCGTCTAAGGCCAGCTTCAAGAGAAAAATTGCACAGGACACTAAGGATAATCACAAGGCTTTCTTTAGTTATGTTAGGAACCTGGGTGGGAATTCCCAGATATGCTCAGAATTAGTCCAAAATGACAAAAAATATACCGAACCCACAGACATTGCCAACATCCTAGCTGACAGGTTCAGCGCAAACTTCTCCCCCGTCCCCACCAAAAGGGCAAATATCTATCCCAGCAAAGTGCTGCCCCCTGACATCTCAGATGCTCAGGTAAGAGCCGCCCTCTCCAAAGCAAAAAATACAGCATCAATGGGAGCAGACGGTGTCCCGGGCTGCGTCTTACATGAACTCCAAGAAGAGCTAAACCCAAACATAAAACTACTGTTCAATCTCAGCCTTACTACAGGATATGTACCCAAAGAGTGGCGTACAGCAACAGTGGTCCCTCTCCACAAAGGTGGTGCCTCAATGGATCCTGGAAACTATCGCCCCATAAGCCTGACTAGCTTGGTCTGCAAAGCTATGGAAAGGATCACCATGGACCTCATAAATACAGATATTGGGGACCTACAGCCACTGGATCCTAAGCAGTTTGGCTTTGTTAAGGGCAGATCCTGCCTCTTAAACCTGGTCGATTTCTTTGAAACAGTCACAAAGGCCATTGACGAGGGGAAGGTGGTCCACACAGCCAACCGGGACCTCGCAAAAGCCTTCGATACAATACCCCACTCGGGCATTATAGATAAGCTCACCAGCTTAAATATAAACCCCTATGCAACTAGATGGGTTGCAAACTGGCTCAAGGACAGAACCCACATGGTTAGAATTGCTGGAGCCATGTCAGACTCGAATCCAGTTACAAGTGGCGTCCCACAAGGCTCAGTCCTAGGACCTCTCTTGTTCGGTACATATTTCTCAGAGGTACAGGCCAACACGGAAGGACTGTGGCTGACCAAGTTCGCAGATGTTTGCAAACTGGGCACCATAATCGACTCTCCAGCCGACACAAGCATCCTCCAAAAGGGCCTCATAGAAACAGACAACTGGTGCCAGAGCCATGGCCTCAAGCTAAACACCAAAAAGTGTATAGTCATCCCCTTTGGCAAAAACAAAGTGCCCACAAATTACCACATAGGTGGTAATCCATTAAGTACAGAAGAAGTAATTAGGAACCTGGGGACCCAAGTTGATAACAATCTCTCATTTGATAACCACGTGGCCAAAGTGGTTAGAAAAACATTTTATATAGCCCACCTAATCATGAAGGGATTCACATCTAGATCAGGGGAGGTCATCGTGCCTCTTTACTCATCCCTCATCAGGCCCATAATCGAGTACAATGCCCCTTTTGGGGTGTACCTTACCAGACACCTGCAGCAACAGGAAAGACCCCAAAAGTACCTCACCAAGAGGATCAAATGGCTCAAACAGATGCCATATGCTGCCCGGTTAAAGAAACTCCAGCTCTACTCAGTGGCATACCGCCTGCTCAGAGGCGATCTGTGCTTGATGTATAAAGCCATGTCCAACCCGGAATTAATGGACATGCTGCAACTCAGAAAATCCAAATCCCATCTAGCTACGTGCTTGAGAGGCTTGAACCTCAGCACTGAAATAAATAGGACATGCTGGAGGGATAGATTCATAACCCAGAGGCTCCCTTCACTCCGGAATAAAATCCCAGTCCAGGTTAGGCAAAGTCCCTCATTGACTCTCTTCAAGAGGAATCTTGATGAGTGGATGGGAGATCATAGGTTTACCCCGGGTATCACTTCTGTGTCAGTGTTAGACAGAGGCACAGTATACTAACCTCGAAAAAGGGCATAGCAAAATTAATTTAAAATGGGTGGTGAAAGCCAAACACACTCTGGCTAGGCTTATAAATGCCCTAGGGCAGATAGCCTAGTATGAACCTATGAACCTATAAACCTATGAATAAGGGCATCACATCCAAGACTAAGGAGGTTACATCATGTGTCCAAACTAGTAAGGAAAGCCTTCAAAACAGTGCATCTCAAAAATAAGGGCATCGCATCCAAGACGAAGGAGGTTGTATCATGTGGGCACAGTGGTAAGGAAAGCCTTCTACATTGTGCATCTGAAAAATAAGGGCATAATATCCATGACTAAGGTGGTTATATCATGTGTCAATAGTGGTAAGGAAAGCCTTCTGCATCATGCATCTCATAAATAAGGGCATCACATCCAAGACTAAGGAGGTTATATCATGTGTCTACACTTGTAAGGAAAGCCTTCTATATTGTGCATCTCGTAAATAAGGGCGTAATATCCACGACTAAGGAGGTTATATCATGTGTCCAAAGTGGTAAGGAAAGCCTTCTACATTTTGCATGACATAAATAAGGGCATTGCATCTAAGATTAAGGAGATTATATCATGTGTCCACAGTGGTAAAGAACGCCGTCTACATTGTGCATCTTATAAAAAAGGGCATCACATCCAAGACTAAGGAGGTTATATCATGTGTGTGCACAGTGGTAAGGAGCGCGTTCTACATTGTGCATCACATAAATAAGGGCATCACATCCAAGTCTAAGGAGGTTATATCATGTGCCCATAGTGTAAAAAAAGTCTTCTACATTGTGCATCTCAAAAATAAGGCCATCACATCCAAGATTAAGGAAGTTATATCATGTGTCGGTAGTGGTAAGGAAAGCCTTATACATCACGCATCTCATAAATAAAGGCATCCCATCCAGGACTAAGGAGGTTATATCATGTGTCCACAGTGGTAAGGAAAGACTTCGATCATGTGCATCTCATAAATAAGGGCATCATGTCAAAGACTAAGGAGGTTATATCATGTGTTCACAGTGGTAAGGAAAGCCTTCTACATTGTGCATCACATAAATAAGGGCATCACATCCACGACTAAGGAGGCTATATCATGTGTCCACAGTGGTACGGAATCCCTTCTCCATTGTGCATCTCATAAATAAGGGCTTCACATCCAAGACTAAGGAGGTTATGTCATGTGTCCACAGTGGTAAGGAAAGCCTTCTACATCATGCATCTCATAAATAAGGGCATCACATCCAAGACTAAGGAGGTTATGTAATATGTCCATAGTGGTAAGGACAGCCTTCTACATCATGCATCTCATAAATAAGGGCATCACATCCAAGACTAAGGAGGTTATGTAATATGTCCATAGTGGTAAGGAAAGTCTTCTACATCATGCATCTCATAAATAATGGCATCACATCCAAAACTAAGGAGGTTATATAATGTGTCCACAGTGGTAAGGAAAGCCTTCAACATTGCGCATCTCATAAATAAGGGCATCACATCCAAGACTAAGGAGGTTATATCATGTGTCCACAGTGGTAAGAAAAGCCTTCAAGACCGTGCATCTCATAAATAAAGGCATCATATGCAAGGCTAAGGAGGTTATATCATGTGTCCACAGTGGTAAGGAAAGCCTTCTACATAGTGCATCTCATAAATAAGGGCATCACATCCAAGACTAAGGAGGCTATATCATGTGTCTATAGTGGTAAGGAAAGCCTTCTACATCGTGCATCTCATAAACAAGGGCATCACATCCAAGACTAAGGGGGTTATATCATGTGTCCTCAATGGTAAGGGAAGGCTTCTAAACTGTGCATCTCATAAATAAGGGCATCACATCCAAGACTAAGGAGGTTATATCATGTGTCCGCAGTCGTAAGGAAAGCCTTCTACATCATGCATCTCATAAATAAAGGCATCACATCTAAAAGAAAAGTAAATAATGTGGGAAGAAATAGCCAGGGAATTGTTATGGCTAGGCTTGTATAGGCCCTAGTACCAACCTATGAACCTATGAAGCTAAGGAGGTTATATCATGTGTCCACAGTGGTAATGCCAGCCTTCTACATTGTGCATCTCATAAATAAGGCCATTACATTCAAGACTAAGAAGGTTATATCATGTGTCCATAGTGGTAAGGAAAGCCTTCTACATCATGTATCTCATAAATAAGGGCATCACATCCACGACTAAGGAGGTTATATCATGTGTCCACAGTGGTAAGGAATGCCTTCTACATCATGCATCTCATAAATAAGGGCATCACATCCAAGACTAAGGAGGTAATATCATGTGTCCACAGTGGTAAGGAAAGCCTTCTACATGGTGCATCTGATGAATAAGGGCATCATATCCAAGACTAAGGAGGTTTTATGATGTGTCCACAGTGGTAAGGAAAGCCTTCTACACTGCGCATCTCATATATAAGGGCATCTCATCCAAGACTAACAAGGTTATATCATGTGTCCACTGCGGTAAGGAAAGCCTTCTACATCATGTATTCATAAATAAGGGCATCATATCCAAGACTAAGGAGGTTATATCATGTGTCCATAATGATAAGGACAGCCTTCTACATTGTGCATCTAATAAATAAGGGCATCACATTCAAGACTAAGAAGGTTACATCATGTGTCCATATTAGTAAAGAAAGTGTTCTACATTGTGCATCTCTTAAATAAGGGCATCATATCCAAGACTAAGGAGGTTATATCATGTGTCCATATTGGTAAAAAAAGCCTTTTACATTGTGCATCTCATAAATAAGAGCATCGCATCCAGGACTAAGGAGGTTATATCATGTGTCCACAGTGGTAAGGAAAGCCTTCTACATTGTGCATCTCTTAAATAAGGGCATCATATCCAGGACTAAGGAGGTTATATCATGTGTCCATAGTGGTAAGGAAAGCCTTCTACATCATGCATCTCATAAATAACGGCATCACATCCAAGACTAAGGAGGTTATATCATGTCTCCATACTGGTAAGGAATGCTTTCTACATTGTGCATCTCATAAATAAGGGCATAATATCCAGGACTAAGGAGGTTATATCATGTGCCCACAGTGGTAAGGAAAGTGTTCTACAGTGTACATCACATAAATAAGGGCATCGCATCCAAGGCTAAGGAGATTATATCATGTGTTCACAGTGTCAAGGAACGCCTTCTACATTGTGCATCTCATAAATAAGGGCATTGCATCCAAGGCTAAGGAGATTATATCATGTGTCCACATTGGCAAGGAACGCCTTCTACATTGTGCATCTCATAAATAAGGGCATCACATCCAAGACTAAGGAGGTTATATCATGTGTGCACAGTTGTAAGGAAAGCATTCTACATTGTGCATCACATAAATAAGGGCATCACATCCACGACTAAGGTGGTTATATCATGTGTCCATAGTGGTAAGGAAAGCCTTTTACATTGTGCATCTCATAAATAAGGGCATCCCATCCAAGATGAAGGAGGTGATAGCATGTGTCCACAGTTTTATGGAAAACCTTCTACATTGTGCATCTGATAAATAAGGGCATCACATCCACGACTAAGGAGGTTATATCATGTGTCCGCAATCATAAGGAAAGCCTTCTACATCATGCATCTCGTAAATTAGGGCATCACAATTAAGACTAAGAATTAAGACTAAGGAAAGCCTTTTACATTGTGCATCTCATAAATAAGGCCATTACATCCAAGAATAAGGAGGTTATATCATGTGTCCATAGTGGTAAGGAAAGCCTTCGACATTGTACATCTCTTAAATAAAGGCATTGCATCCTAGACAAAGGAGTTTATATCATGTGTCCATAGTGGTAAGGATAGCCTTCTACATCGTGAATCTCATAAATAAGGACATTACATATGAGGCTAAGGAGGTTATATCATGTGTCCATACTGGTAAAGAAAGCATTCTACATCTTGCATCTCATAAATAAATGTGTCATATCCAAGACTAAGGAGGTTATATCATATGTCCACAGTGGTAATAACAGACTTCTACATCGTGCATCTCATAAATAAAGGCATCACATCTAAAGCTAAGGAGGTTATATCATGTGTCCACAGTGGTAATGCCAGCCTTCTACATTGTGCATCTCATAAATAAAGCCGTTACATTCAAGACTAAGAAGGTTATGTCATGTGTCCATAGTGGTAAGGATAGCCTTCTACATCATGCATCTCATAAATAACGGCATCACATCCAAGACTAAGGAGGTCATATCATGTCTCCATACTGGTAAGGAAAGGTTTCTACATTGTGCATCTCCTAAATAAGGGCATAATATCCTGGACTAAGGAGGTTATATCATGTGCCCACAGTGGTAAGGAAAGCGTTCTACAGTGTACATCACATAAATAAAGGCATCGCATCTAAGGTTAAGAAGATTATATCATGTGTCCACAGTGTCAAGGAACGCCTTCTACATTGTGCATCTCATAAATAAGGGCATCCCATCCAAGACTAAGGAGGTTATAGCATGTGTCCACAGTGGAACGGAAAGCCTTCTACATCGTGCATCTCATAAATAAGGGCATCACATCCAGGTGTAAGGAGGTTGTATCATGTGTCCACATAGGTAAGGAAAGCCTTCTCCATTGTGCATTTCATATATAAGGGCATCACATGCAAGACTAAGCAGGTTATATCATGTATCCACAGTGGTAAGGAAAGCCTTCTACATTGTGCATCTCATAAATAAGGGCATAATATCCATGACTAAGGCGGTTATATCATGTGTCCATAGTGGTAAGGAAAGCCTTCTACATTGTGCATCTCATAAATAAAGGCATCACATCCAAGACTAAGGAGGTTATATCATGTGTCCAGACTGGAATGGAAAGCCTTCTACATTGTGCGTCTCATAAATAAGAACATAATATCCATGACTAAGGAGGCTATATCATGTGTCCACAGTGTTAAGGAGAGTGTTCTACAGTGTGCATCACATAAATAAGGGCATCGCATCCAAGGCTAAGGAGATTATATCGTGTGTCCACATTGGCAAGGAACGCCTTCTACATTGTGCATCTCATAAATTAGGGCATCACATCCAAGACTAAGGAGGCTATATATTGTATGCACAGTTGTAAGGAAAGTGTTCTACATTGTGCATCACATAAATAAGGGCATCACATCCATGACTAAGGTGGTTATATCATGTGTCCATAGTGGTAAGGAAAGCCTTTTACATTGTGCATCTCATAAATAAGGGCATCCCATCCAAGATGAAGGAGGTGATAGCATGTGCCCACAGTTTTATGGAAAACCTTCTACATTGTGCATCTGATAAATAAGGTCATCACATCCACGACTAAGGAGGTTATATCATGTGTCCGCAATCATAAGGAAAGCCTTCTACATCATGCATCTCGTAAATTAGGGCATCACAATTAAGACTAAGAATTAAGACTAAGGAAAGCCTTTTACATTGTGCATCTCATAAATAAGGCCATTACATCCAAGAATAAGGAGGTTATATCATGTGTCCATAGTGGTAAGGAAAGCCTTCGACATTGTACATCTCTTAAATAAAGGCATCGCATCCTAGACAAAGGAGGTTATATCATGTGTCCACAGTGGTAAGGATAGCCTTCTACATCGTGCATCTCATAAATAAGGGCATCACATCTGAGGCTAAGGAGGTTATATCATGTGTCCATACTGGTAAAGAAAGCGTTCTACATCTTGCATCTCATAAATAAAGGTGTCACATCCAAGACTAAGGAGGTTATATCATATGTCCACAGTGGTAATGACAGTCTTCTACATTGTGCATCTCATAAATAAGGGCGACACATCCAAGACTAAGGAGGTTATATCATGTGTCCACAGTGGTAAGGACAGCCTTCTAAACTGAGCATCTCATAAATAAGGGCATCACATCCAAGACTAAGGAGGTTATATCATGTGTCCACAGTGGTATTGACAGCCTTCTACATTATGTATCTCATAAATAAAGGCATTACATCCAAGGCTAAGGAGGTTATATCATGGGTCCATAGTGGTAAGTCAAACACACAAAACAAGCCAGCACCATGTTAAAGGCAAGCAGAAAACTTTCTTTTATTGTGGCATGATAAAATGAAGCATTGCAAACCGGTTTCGGCCTAAACAATAGCCTTCATCAGTGCAGAGAAAAAATGTTTGGAAATGGTGCATCCTGATATTCCTGAAATGCTGAAAAATTTAAAGGTGTATACACCAATAACAAAACCATCAAAAATTTCAAAATATCAAAGCAACAATATAGACATACACATAAAAAACATACATAAAGATATACCTAAAAAAAAACAAGTGCAAAGTGCACAGCCAGCATGAATAACTATTGAATATGCATTTAACATTCATTTAACCCAGGCTTGAAGAGAACACCCAACCTGGTGATCCAAAAGGATTCCATATTATTTAGCTTGTCATGCCAGCCTGCTTTAGAAATCCTTGGCATCTGAATCTTATCAATAATGACAAATTGAAATTGTGCTGTTTTGTGGATCAGAGAATGTTTATATAAAGCATTTGTTAATTTTTTCATTCTAATTGCACTAAGGTGTTCACTGATTCGAAATCTCAATGGTCTAGAGGTTTGACTTACATAAAATGAAAAGCACGTACAGGTGGCTAAATATACCACCCAGTCTGTACTACAATTACCAAAAACCCTAATCTGAAATACCCGTGAAGTGTTGGCACTGGTGAATTCCTTGCTCTTGGCCATATGCCTACATGCACTGCAGTGACCACAGGGGAACGAACCAATCAATGGGTCACCAAATAAAGTAGTTTGTATAGATGTTGTTGGATGAGATTTCAAATATGAGTTAATCATCCGACTCCTACGATAAGAAAATGCACATTTTTCAGGTAGGATGTCAGACAGGAACTCATGTGCCCGCAAAATTCCCCAATGATTATTAACAATTTCCCTAAACGAAGATGAATTACTCCCAAAAGTCATCGTAAAGCTAATGGGTTGGGTTCTAGAAGTGTTAGAGGTCCCCGGTTCATGTTTGTATTGTAGAAGCTGTGAACGTGGCATGTGTTTGACCTCATTGATAGTTTTACAAATGCGAGTTCTGTTATGTCCCCTATGTATAAATCTGTCACAAAGATCCTGTTGACATTCCTCATGGGATTTAGCAGATGAGCAAATACGTTTAATACATATAAATTGTGATTTGGGGATGTTGTTGATGATGTGGCGGGGATGATTACTAGAGGCATGCAAAAGAGTATTATACTGTGGAAATTTTCTGTGCACTCTTGTGGCCAAAGTATGATCAGTTTGTCGGGTTATCACAACATCCAAAAAAATAATCTCTTGGTATTGCATATCCAAGGTAAAATTAATACCCCATCGATTATTATTCAAATATTTGACAAACACATGGGCCAAAAGAGAATCACCCCACCACACCATCCAACAATCATCTAAATATCTCCTCTAAATATCCAATTCAGCCAAAAACTTGTTATTACGAGTGTCATATATATATATTTGCTCAAAAAAACCCATGAAGAGGTACGCATAAATTGGGGCAAAAGACCCCAATGGCTGTACCCCTTGTTTGCCAATATATCTGACCCTCAAAGAAAAAGATATATTTAGTTAGTACATATTCAACCATTTTGATTAGAAAATTGTTAAATCCAATGGTATAAAGTTGAGATTGTTCCAACCAAAATGCTATAGCTGAAATACCAGCCTCATGTGGAATACTAGTATAAAGGGAAGTAACATCCATAGTGCAAAGCCACCAATCCGATTCCAACTGAGTATCCTGAATGATATTCAAAAATTCAGTAGTATCTTTGAGTCAGGACCAAACCATCGACAATAAAGGTTTGAGATGATAAGTCAAAAATGCAGACAATGGCTCTGTAAGAGAGCCTTTGCCTGAAACAATAGGTCGGCCAGGAGGGCAAGTAGGATGCTTGTGTATTTTAGGCAGCAAATAAAGATACTGAGGAATAGGATCAGGAACCTTCAATTGTTGGCACGTATGTTGATCGATCACCCCTTCTTCTTAGCATCCTACTAGCCCTCCTGGCCAACCTATTGTTTCAGGCAAAGGCTCTCTTACGGAGCCATTGTCTGCATTTTTGACTTATCATCTCAAACCTTTATTGTCGATGGTTTGGTCCAGACTCAAAGATACTACTGAATTTTTGAATATCATTCAGGATACTGAGTTGGAATCGGATTGGTGGCTTTGCACTATGGATGTTACTTCCCTTTATACTAGTATTCCACATGAGGCTGGTATTTCAGCTATAGCATTTTGGTTGGAACAATCTCAACTTTATACCATTGGATTTAACAATTTTCTAATCAAAATGGTTGAATATGTACTAACTAAAAATATATTTTTCTTTGAGGGTCAGATATATTGGCAAACAAGGGGTACGGCCATGGGGGCATCTTTTGCCCCAATTTATGTGGACCTCTTCATGGGTTTTTTTGAGCAAATATATATATATGACACTCGTAATACAAAGTTTTTGGCTGAATTGGATATTTGGAGGAGATATTTAGATGATTGTTGGATGGTGTGGCAGGGTGATTTGCTTTTGGCCCATGAGTTTGTCAAATATTTGAATAATAATCGATGGGGTATTAATTTTACCTTGGATATGCAATACCAAGAGATTTTTTTTTGGATGTTATGATAACCCGACAAACTGATCATACTTTGGCCACAAGAGTGCACAGAAAATTTCCACAGTATAATACTCTTTTGGATGCCTCTAGTAATCATCCCCGCCACATCATCAACAACATCCCCAAATCACAATTTATACGTATTAAACATATTTACTCATCTGCTACATCCCATGAGGAATGTCAACAGGATCTTTGTGACAGATTTATATGCAGGGGATATAACAGACCTCGCATTTGTAAAACTATCAATGAGGTCAAACACATGCCATGTTCACAGCTTCTACAATACAGACATGAACAGGGGACCTCTAACACTTCTAGAATCCAACCCATTAGATTTACAATGACTTTTGGGAGTAATTCATCTTCGTTTAGGGAAATTGTTAATAATCATTGGGGAATTTTGCGGGCACATGAGTTCCTGTCTGACATCCTACCTGAAAAATGTGCATTTTCGTATCGTAGGGGTCGGACGATTAACTCATATTTGACACACTATAAGAAATCTCATCCAACAACATCTATACAAACTACTTTATTTGGTGACCCATTGATTGGTTCGTTCACCTATGGTCACTGCAGTGCATGTAGGCATATGGCCAAGAGCAAGGAATTCACCAGTGCCAACACTTCACGGGTATTTCAGATTAGGGTTTTTGGTAATTGTAGTACAGACTGGGTGGTATATTTAGCCACCTGTACGTGCTTTTCATTTTATGTAGGTCAAACCTCTAGACCATTGAGATTTCGAATCAGTGAACACCTTAGTGCAATTAGAACGAAAAAATTAACAAATGCTTTATATAAACATTCTCTGATCCACAAAACAGCACAATTTCAATTTGTTATTATTGATAAGATTCAGATGTCAAGGATTTCTAAAGCAGGCTGGCATGACAAGCTAAATAATATGGAATCCTTATGGATCACCAGTTTGGGTGCTCTGTTCAAGCCTGGGTTAAATGAATGTTAAATGCATATTCAATAGTTATTCATGCTGGCTGTGCACTTTGCACTTGTTTTTTTTAAGTATATCTTTATGTATGTTTTTTATGTGTATGTCTATATTGTTGCTTTGATATTTTGATATTTTTGATGGTTTTGTTATTGGTGTATACACCTTTAAATTTTTCAGTATTTAAGGAATATCAGGACGCACCATTTCCAAACATTTTTTCTCGGCACTGATGGCTATTGTTTAGGCTGAAACCGGTTTGCAATGCTTCATTTTATCATGCCACAATAAAAGAAAGTTTTCTGCTTGCCTTTAACCTGGTGCTGGCTCCTTTTGTGTGTTTGACTTAATTTGGATTGAGCCGTGCACTGGCTCCACCGTGCGTGATTTTGGTTTGCTCGATTCCATAGTGGTAAGGACAGCCTTCTACATTGTGTATCTCATAACTAAGGGCATTGCATCCAAGACTAAGGAGGTTATAACATGTGTCAACAGTGGTAAAGAAAGCCGTCTATCCTGTGCATCTCATAAATAAGGGCATTACATCCAAGAATAAGGAGGTTATATCATGTGTCCATAGTGGTAAGGATAGCCTTCTACATCGTGCATCTCTTAAATAAGGGCATTACATCCAAGAATAAGGAGGTTATATCATGTGTCCATAGTGGTAAGGATAGCCTTCTACATCGTGCATCTCTTAAATAAGGGCATTACATCCAAGAATAAGGAGGTTATATCATGTGTCCATAGTGGTAAGGATAGCCTTCTACATCGTGCATCTCTTAAATAAGGGCATCATATCTGAGGCTAAGGAGGTTATATCATGTGTCCATACTGGTAAAGAAAGCATTCTACATCATGCATCTAATAAATAAAGGTGTCACATCCAAGACTAAGGAGGTTATATCATATGTCCACAGTGGTAATAACAGTCTTCTACATCGTGTATCTCATAAATAAGGGCATTACATCCAAGACTAAGGAGGTTGTATCATGTGTCCACAGTGGTAAGGAAAGCCTTCTATATTGTGCATCTCATAAAAAAGGGCATCACATCCAAAACTAAGGAGGTTATAGCATGTGTCCACAGTGGTAAGTACAGCCTTCTACATCATGTATCTCATAAATAAGGGTATCACATCCAAGACTAAGAAGGTTATATCATGTTTCCAACTTGGTAAGGAAACCCTTCTACATTGTGCATCTCATAAATAAGGGCATCACATCTAAGACAAAGGAGGTGATATCATGTGTCCACAATCACAAGGAAAGCCTTCTACATCGTGCATGTCATAAATAAGGGCATCACATCCAAGACTAAGGAGGTTATATCATGTGTCCATAGTGGTAAGGAAAGCCTTCTACATCATGCATCTCATAAATAAGGGCATTACATCCAAGACAAAGGAGGTTATATTATGTGTCCACAGTGGTAAGGAAAGCCTTCTATATTGTGCATCTCATAAAAAAGGGCATCACATCCAAAACTAAAGAGTTTATAGCATGTGTTAACAGTGGTAAAGAAAGCCGTCTATCCTGTGCATCTCATAAATAAGGGCATCACATCCAAGACTAAGAAGGTTATATCATGTTTCCAACTTGGTAAGGAAACCCTTCTACATTGTGCATTTCATAAATAAGGGCATCGCATCTAAGACAAAGGAGGTTATATCATGTGTCCACAATCACAAGGAAAGCCTTCTACATCGTGCATGCCATAAATAAGGGCATCACATCCAAGACTAAGGAGGATATATCATGTGTCCACAATCATAAGGAAAGCTTTCTACATCATGCATCTCATAAATAAGGGTATCGCAACAAAGACTTGGGGGCTTATATCATGTGTCCACAGTGGTAAGGAAAGGCTTCTGCATCGTTCATCTCATAAATAAGGGCAACACATCTAAGACTTAGGGGGTTATATCATGTGTCCACAGTGGTAAGGAAAGGCTTCTACACTGTGTTCTCATAAATATGGGCATCACATCAGAGACTAAGGATGTTATATCATGTGTCCATAGTGGTAAGAAAAGCCTTCTGCAGCATGCATCTCATAAATAAGGGCATCACATCCACGGCTAAGTAGGTTCTATCATGTGTTCATACTGGTAAGGAAGCCATCTTCATCATTGATCTCATAAATAAGGGCATCACATCCAAGACTAAGGAGGCTATATCATGTGCCCACTGCAGTAAGAAAAGCCTTCTACATTGTCCATCTCATAAATAAGGGCATCACATCCAGGGGTAATGAGGTTATATCATGTCTCCGCAGTGGTAAGGAAAGCCTTCTACATCATGCATCTCAAAAATTAGGGCATCACAATTAAGACTTTAGACTAAGGAAAGCGTTTTACATTGTGCATCTCATAAATAAGGCCATTACATCAAAGAATAAGGAGGATATATCATGTGTCCATAGTGGTAAGGGAAGCCTTCAAAACTGTACATCTGTTAAATAAAGGCATCGCATCCTAGACAAAGGAGGTTATATCATGTGTCCACAGTGGTAAGGATAGCCTTCTACATCGTGCATCTCATAAATAAGGGCATCACATCTGAGGCTAAGGAGGTTATATCATGTGTCCATAGTGGTAAGGAAAGCCTTCGACATTGTACATCTCTTAAATAAAGGCATTGCATCCTAGACAAAGGAGGTTATATCATGCGTCCACAGTAGTAAGGACAGCCTTCTACATCATGTATCTCATAAAAAAGGGCATCACATCCAAAACTAAAGAGCTTATAGCATGTGTTAACAGTGGTAAAGAAAGCCGTCTATCCTGTGCATCTCATAAATAAGGGCATAACATCCAAGTCTAAGGAGGTTATAACATGTGTCAACAGTGGTAAAGAAAGCCGTCTATCCTGTGCATCTCATAAATAAGGGCATCACATCCAAGACTAAGGAGGTTATATCATGTGTCCACAGTGGTAAGTACAGCCTTCTACATCATGTATCTCATAAATAAGGGTATCACATCCAAGACTAAGAAGGTTATATCATGTTTCCAACTTGGTAAGGAAACCCTTCTACATTGTGCATCTCATAAATAAGGGCATCACATCTAAGACAAAGGAGGTTATATCATGTGTCCACAATCACAAGGAAAGCCTTCTACATCGTGCATGTCATAAATAAGGGCATCACATCCAAGACTAAGGAGGTTATATCATGTGTCCACAATGGCAAGGAAAGCCTTCTACATTGTCCATCTCATAAATAAGGGCATCACATCCAGGGGTAATGAGGTTATATCATGTGTCCACAGTGGTAAGTACAGCCTTCTACATCATGTATCTCATAAATAAGGGTATCACATCCAAGACTAAGAAGGTTATATCATGTTTCCAACTTGGTAAGGAAACCCTTCTACATTGTGCATTTCATAAATAAGGGCATCACATCTAAGACAAAGGAGGTTATATCATGTGTCCACAATCACAAGGAAAGCCTTCTACATTGTGCATGTCATAAATAAGGGCATCACATCTAAGACAAAGGAGGTTATATCATGTGTCCACAATCACAAGGAAAGCCTTTTGCATCGTGCATCTCATAAATAAGGGCATCACATCTGAGGCTAAGGAGGTTATATCATGTGTCCATAGTGGTAAGGAAAGCCTTCGACATTGTACATCTCTTAAATAAAGGCATTGCATCCTAGACAAAGGAGGTTATATCCTGCGTCCACAGTAGTAAGGACAGCCTTCTACATCATGTATCTCATAAATAAGGGCATTACATCCAAGACTAAGGAGGTTGCATCATGTGTCCATAGTGGTAAGGAAAGCCTTCTACATCGTGCATCTCATAAATAAGGGCATTACATCCAAGACAAAGGAGGTTATATTATGTGTCCACAGTGGTAAGGACAGCCTTCTACATCGTGTATCTCATAAATAAGGGCATTACATCCAAAACTAAGGAGGTTGCATCATGTGTCCACAGTGGTAAGGAAATTCTTCTATATTGTGCATCTCATAAAAAAGGGCATCACATCCAAAACTAAAGAGCTTATAGCATGTGTTAACAGTGGTAAAGAAAGCCGTCTATCCTGTGCATCTCATAAATAAGGGCATAACATCCAAGTCTAAGGAGGTTATAACATGTGTCAACAGTGGTAAAGAAAGCCGTCTATCCTGTGCATCTCATAAATAAGGGCATCACATCCAAGACTAAGGAGGTTATATCATGTGTCCACAGTGGTAAGTACAGCCTTCTACATCATGTATCTCATAAATAAGGGTATCACATCCAAGACTAAGAAGGTTATATCATGTTTCCAACTTGGTAAGGAAACCCTTCTACATTGTGCATCTCATAAATAAGGGCATCACATCTAAGACAAAGGAGGTTATATCATGTGTCCACAATCACAAGGAAAGCCTTCTACATCGTGCATGTCATAAATAAGGGCATCACATCCAAGACTAAGGAGGTTATATCATGTGTCCACAATGGCAAGGAAAGCCTTCTACATTGTCCATCTCATAAATAAGGGCATCACATCCAGGGGTAATGAGGTTATATCATGTGTCCACAGTGGTAAGTACAGCCTTCTACCTCATGTATCTCATAAATAAGGGTGTCACATCCAAGACTAAGAAGGTTATATCATGTTTCCAACTTGGTAAGGAAACCCTTCTACATTGTGCATTTCATAAATAAGGGCATCACATCTAAGACAAAGGAGGTTATATCATGTGTCCACAATCACAAGGAAAGCCTTCTACATTGTGCATGTCATAAATAAGGGCATCACATCCAAGACTAAGGAGGTTATATCTTGTGTCCACAATGGCAAGGAAAGCCTTCTACATTGTCCATCTCATAAATAAGGGCATCACATCCAGGGGTAATGAGGTCATATCATGTGTCTGCAGTGGTAAGGAAAGCCTTCTTCATCATGCATCTCGAAAATTAGGGCATCACAATTATGACTAAGAATTAAGACTAAGGAAAGCATTTTACATTGTGCATCTCATAAATAAGGCCATTACATCAAAGAATAAGGAGGTTATATCATGTGTCCATAGTGGTAAGGAAAGCCTTCGAAACTGTACATCTGTTAAATAAAGGCATCGCATCCTAGACAAAGGAGGTTATATCATGTGTCCACAGTGGTAAGGATAGCCTTCTACATCGTGCATCTCATAAATAAGGACATTACATCCAAGAATAAGAAGGTTATATCATATGTCCATAGTGGTAAGGAAAGCCTTCGAAACTGTACATCTGTTAAATAAAGGCATCGCATCCTAGACAAAGGAGGTTATATCATGTGTCCACAGTGGTTAGGATACCCTTCTACATCATGAATCTCATAAATAAGGGCATCACATCTGAGGCTAAGGAGGTTATATCATGTGTCCATACTGGTAAAGAAAGCGTTCTACATCTTGCATCTCATAAATAAAGGTGTCATATCCAAGACTAAGGAGGTTCTAGCATATGTCCACAGTAGTAAGGACAGCCTTCTACATCATGTATCTCATAAATAAGGGCATCACATCTCAGGCTAAGGAGGTTATATCATGTGTCCACTGTGGTAAGGACAGCCTTCTACATCATGTATGTCATAAATATGAGCATTACATCCAAGACTAAGGAGGTTGTATCATGTGTCCACAGTGGTAAGGACAGCCTTCTACATCATGTATCTCATAAATAAGAGCATTACATCCAGGACTAAGGAGGTTGTATCATGTGTTTCCCAGTGGTAAAGACAGCCTTCTATATTGTGCATCTCATAAATAAGGGCATTACATCCAAGACTAAGGAGGCTATATCATGTGTCCACAGTTGTAAGGAAAGCCTTCTACATTGTCCATCTCATAAATAAGGGCATCACATCCAGGGATAATGAGGTTATATCATGAGTCCGCAGGGGTAAGGAAAGCCTTCTACATCATGCATCTCGTAAATTAGGGCATCACAATTATGACGAAGAATTAAGACTAAGGAAAACCTTTTACCTTGTGCATCACATAAATAAGGGCATTACATCCAAGAATAAGGAGGTTATATCATGTGTCCATAGTGGTAAGGAAAGCCTTCGAAACTGTACATCTGTTAAATAAAGGCATCGCATCCTAGACAAAGGAAGTTATATCATGCGTCCACTATGGTAAGGATACCCTTCTACATCGTGCATCTCATAAATAAGGGCATCACATCTGAGGCTAAGGAGGTTATATCATGTGTCCATACTGGTAAAGAAAGCATTCTACATCATGCATCTCATAAATAAAGGTGTCACATCCAAGACTAAGGAGGTTATATCATATGTCCACAGTGGTAATGACAGTCTTCTATATTGTGCATCTCATAAATCAGGGCGACACATCCAAGACTAAGGAGGTTATATCATGTGTCCATAGTGGTAAGGAAAGCCTTCTACATCATGCATCTCATAAATAAGGGCATTACATCCAAGACAAAGGAGGTTATATTATGTGTCCACAGTGGTAAGGAAAGCCTTCTATATTGTGCATCTCATAAAAAAGGGCATCACATCCAAAACTAAAGAGTTTATAGCATGTGTTAACAGTGGTAAAGAAAGCCGTCTATCCTGTGCATCTCATAAATAAGGGCATCACATCCAAGACTAAGGAGGTTATATCATGTGTCCACAGTGGTAAGGAAAGCCTTCGACATTGTACATCTCTTAAATAAAGGCATCGCATCCTAGACAAAGGAGGTTATATCATGCGTCCACTATGGTAAGGATACCCTTCTACATCGTGCATCTCATAAATAAGGGCATCACATCTGAGGCTAAGGAGGTTATATCATGTGTCCATACTGGTAAAGAAAGTGTTCTACATCATGCATCTCATAAATAAAGGTGTCACATCCAAGACTAAGGAGGTTATATCATATGTCCACAGTGGTAATGACAGTCTTCTATATTGTGCATCTCATAAATAAGGGCATCACATCCAAGACTAAGGAGGTTATATCATGTGTCCATAGTGGTAAGGAAAGCCTTCTACATCATGCATCTCATAAATAAGGGCATTACATCCAAGACAAAGGAGGTTATATTATGTGTCCACAGTGGTAAGGAAAGCCTTCTATATTGTGCATCTCATAAAAAAGGGCATCACATCCAAAACTAAAGAGTTTATAGCATGTGTTAACAGTGGTAAAGAAAGCCGTCTATCCTGTGCATCTCATAAATAAGGGCATCACATCCAAGACTAAGGAGGTTATATCATGTGTCCACAGTGGTAAGGACAGCCTTCTACATTGTGTATCTCATAAATAAGGGCATCACATCCAAGACTAAGGAGGTTATATCATGTTTCCAACTTGGTAAGGAAAGCCTTCTACATTGTGCATCTCATAAATAAGGGCATCACATCTAAGACAAAGGAGGTTATATCATGTGTCCACAATCATAAGGAAAGCCTTCTACATCGTGCATGTCATAAATAAGGGCATCACATCCAAGACTAAGGAGGTTATATCATGTGTCCACAGTGGCAAGGAAAGCTTTCTACACCATGCATCTCATAAATAAGGGTATCGCAACAAAGACTTGGGGGCTTATATCATGTGTCCACAGTGGTAAGGAAAGGCTTCTGCATCGTTCATCTCATAAATAAGGGCAACGCATCCAAGACTTAGGGGGTTATATCATGTGTCCACAGTGGTAAGGAAAGGCTTCTACACTGTGCATCTCATAAATATGGGCATCACATCAGAGACTAAGGATGTTATATCATGTGTCCATAGTGGTAAGAAAAGCCTTCTGCATCATGCATCTCATATATAAGGGCATCACACCCAAGGCTAAGGAGGTTATATCATGTGTCCACAATCATAAGGAAAGCCTTCTACAGCATGCATCTCATAAATAAGGGCATCACATCCACGGCTAAGGAGGTTCTATCATGTGTCCATACTGGTAAGGGAAGCCATCTTCATCATTGATGTCATAAATAAGGGCATCACATCCAAGACTAAGGAGGCTATATCATGTGTCCACTGCAGTAAGAAAAGCCTTCTACATTGTCCATCTCATAAATAAGGGCATCACATCCAGGGGTAATGAGGTTATATCATGTGTCTGCAGTGGTAAGGAAAGCCTTCTACATCATGCATCTCGGAAATTAGGGCATCACAATTATGACTAAGAATTAAGACTAAGGAAAGCCTTTTACATTGTGCATCGCATAAATAAGGCCATTACATCCAAGAATAAGGAGGTTATATCATGTGTCCATAGTGGTAAGGAAAGCCTTTGACATTGTACATCTCTTAAATAAAGGCTTCGCATCCTAGACAAAGGAGGTTATATCATGCGTCCACAGTAGTAAGGACAGCCTTCTACATCATGTATCTCATAAATAAGGGCATTACATCCAAGACTAAGGAGGTTGTATCATGTGTCCACAGTGGGAAGGAAAGCCTTCTATATTGTGCATCTCATAAAAAAGGGAATCACATCCAAAAACTAAGGAGGTTATAGCATGTGTCAACAGTGGTAAAGAAAGCCATCTATCCTGTGCATCTCATAAATAAGGGCATCACATCCAAGACTAAGGAGGTTATATCATGTGTCCACAGTGGTAAAGACAGCCTTCTATATTGTGCATCTCATAAATAAGGGCATTACATCCAAGACTAAGGAGGTTGTATCATGGGTCCATAGTGGTAAGGACAGCCTTCTACATCATGCATCTCATAAATAAGGGCATCACATCCAGGACTAACGAGGTTATATCATGTGTCCACAGTGGTAAGGAAAGCCTTCTACATTGTGCATTTCATACGTAAGGGCTTGCTATCCACAACGTAGGTGGTTATATCATGTATCCATAGTGGTAAGAAAAGTCTTCTGCATCGTGCATCTGATAAATAAGAGCATCACATCAAAGACTAAGGAGGTTATAGCTTGTGTCCATACTGTTAAGGAAATCCTTCTACATCATGCATCTCATAAATAAGGGCATTGCATCCAATACTAAGGAGGTTATGTCATGTGTCCATAGTGGTAAGAAAAGCCTTCTGCATTGTGCATCTCATAAATAAGACCATCACATCCAAGACTAAAGGGGTTATGTCATGTGTCCATAGTGGTAAGGAAAGCTTTCTACACTGTGCATCTCATAAATAAGGGCATCACATCCACGATTAAGGTAGTCATATCATGTGTCCACAGTGGCAAGGAAACCCTTCTACATTGTGCATCTCATAAATAAGGGCATCACATGGAAGACTAAGGAGGGTATATCATGTGTCCACAATCATAAGAAAAGCTTTCTACATCATGCAACTCATAAATAAGGGTATCACAACCGAGACTTAGGGGCTTATATCATGTGTCCACAGTGGTAAGGAAAGGCTTCTACATTGTGCATCTCATAAATATGGGCATCACATCAGAGACTAAGGATGTTATATCATGTGTCCATAGTGGTAAGAAAAGCCTTCTGCATCGTGCATCTCATAAAAAGGTGATCACATCCAAGACTAAGGAGGTTATATCATGTGTCCGCAGTAGTAAGGAAAGCTTTCCACATTGTGCATCTCATAAATAAGGGCATCACATCCAAGACTTAGGAGGTTATATCATGTGTCCATAGTGGTATTGATAGCCTTCTACATCATGCATTTCATAAATAAGGGCATCACATCCAAGACTAAGGAGGTTATATCATATGTCCACAATTATAAGGAAAGCTTTCTACATCATGCATCTCATAGATAAGGGTATCGCATCCAAGACTTAGGGGCTTATATCATGTGTCCACAGTGGTAAGGAAAGCCTTCTAAATCATGAATCTCATAAATAAGGGCATCACATCCACGGCTAAGGAGGTTATATCATGTGTCCATAGTGGTAAGGAAAGCCATCTTCATCACTGATCTCATAAATAAGGGCATCACGTCCAAGACTAAGGAGGCTATATCATGTGTCCACAGTGGTAAGGAAAGCCTTCTACATTGTCCATCTCATAAATAAGGCCATTACATCCAAGAATAAGGAGGTTATATCATGTGTCCATAGTGGTAAGGAAAGCCTGCAACATTGTACATCTCTTAAATAAAGGCATCGCATCCTAGACAAAGGAGGTTATATCATGCGTCCACTATGGTAAGGATACCCTTCTACATCATGCATCTCATAAATAAGGGCATCACATCTGAGGCTAAGGAGGTCATATCATGTGTCCATACTGGTAATGAAAGCATTCTACATCATGCATCTCATAAATAAAGGTGTCACATCCAAGACTAAGGAGGTTATATCTTCTGTCCACAGTGGTAATGACAGTCTTCTACATTGTGCATCTCATAAATAAGGGCAACACATCCAAGACTAAGGAGGTTATATCATGTGTCCATAGTGGTAAGGAAAGCCGTCTACATCGTGCATCTCATAAATAAGGGCATTACATCCAAGACTAAGGAGGTTGTATCATGTGTCCACAGTGGTAAGGAAAGCCTTCTATATTGTGCATCTCATAAAAAAGGGCATCACATCCAAAACTAAAGAGCTTATAGCATGTGTTAACAGCGGTAAAGAAAGCCGTCTATCCTGTGCATCTCATAAATAAGGGCATCACATCCAAGACTAAGGAGGTTATATCATGTGTCCACAGTGGTAAGTACAGCCTTCTGCATCATGTATCTCATAAATAAGGGTATCACATCCAAGACTAAGAAGGTTATATAATGTGTCCACAGTGGTAAGGACAGCCATCTACATCATGCATCTCATAAATAAGGGTATCACATCCAAGACTAAGAAGGTTATATAATGTGTCCACAGTGGTAAGGACAGCCTTCTACATCGTGCATCTCATAAATAAGGGCATCACATCAAAGACTAAGGAGGTTGTTAAATATGACCACAGTGGTAAGGAAAGTCTTCTACATTGTGCATCTCATAAATAAGAGTTTCACATCCAAGACTAAGGAGGTTATATCATGTGTCTACAGAGGTAAGGAAAGCCTTCTACATCGTGCATCTCATAAATAAGGGCATCACATCCAGGACTAACGAGGTTATATCATGTGTCCACAGTGGTAAGGAAAGCCTTCTACATTGTGCATTTCATAAGTAAGGGCTTACTATCCACGACTTAGGTGGTTATATCATGTATCCATAGTGGTAAGGAAAGTCTTTTGCATCATGCATCTCATAAATAAGGGCATCACATCCAAGACTAAGGAGGTTATATCTTGTGTCCATACTATTAAGGAAAGCCTTCTACATCATACATCTCATAAATAAGGGCATCTCATCCAAGACTAAGGAGGTTATGTCATGTGTCCATAGTGGTAAGAAAAGCCTTCTGCATTGTGCATCTAATAAATAAGACCATCACATCCATGACTAAGGAGGTTATGGCATGTGCCCATAGTGGTAAGGAAAGCTTTCTACATTGTGCATCTCATAAATAAGGGCATCACAGCCACGACTAAGGAGGTTTTATCATGTGTCCATAGTGGTAAGGAAATCCTTCTTCATTGTGCATCTCATAAATAAGGGCATCCCATCCAAGACTAAGGACATTATGGCATGTGTCCACCATGGTAAGGAAAGCCTTCTACATTGTGCATTTCATAAATAAGGGCATCGCATCCAAGACTAAGGAGGTTATATCATGTGTTCACAGTGCTAAGGCAATCCTTCTACATCATGCATCACGTAATTAAGGGCATCACATCCAAGACTAAGGAGGTTATATCATGTGTCCACAGTGGTAAGGAAAGCCTTCTACATTGTGCATCTCATAAATAAGGGCATCACATCCAAGACTAAGGAGGTTATATCATGTGTCCACAGTGGTAAGGAAAGCCTTCTACATTGTGCATCTCATAAATAAGGGCATCACATCGAAGACTAAGGAGGTTATATCATGTGTCCACAGTGGTAAGGAAAGCGTTCCACAGTGTGCATCACATAAATAAGGGCATCGCATCCAAGACTGAGGAGATTATATCATGTGTCTGCAGTGGTAAGGAATGCCTTCTACATTGTGCATCTAAGTAAGGCCTTAATATCCACGACTAATGCAGTTATATCATGTATCCATAGTGGTAAGGAAAGTCTTCTACATCATGCATTTGAAAAATAAGGGCATCACATCCAAGACTAAGGATTTTATATCATGTGTCCATACTGGCTGGTAAGGAAAGCCTTCTACAGTGTGCATCTCATAAATAAGGGCATAATATCCACAACTAAGCAGGTTATATCATGTATCCACAGTGGTAAGGAAAGCGTTCTACAGTGTGCATCACATAAGTAAGGGCATCGCATCCAAGACTAAGGAGGTTATATCATGTGTCCATAGTGGTAAGGAAATTCTTCTACATCATGCATCTCATAAATAAGGGCATCCTATCCAAGATGAAGGAGGTTATAGCATGTGTCCACTGTGGTAAGGAAAGCCTTCTATCCTGTGCATCTCATAAATAAGGGAATCACATCCAAGACTAAGGAGGTTATATCATGTGTCCACAGTGGTAAGAAAAGCCTTCTACATCATGCATCTTATAAATAAGGGCATCACGTCCCAGACTAAAGAGGTTAAATCATGTGTCTGTAGTGGTAAGGAAAGCATAATCCATTGTGCATCTCAAAAATAAGGGCATCACATCCAAGACTAAGGAAGTTATGTCATGTGTCCACAGTGGTAAGGAAAGTCTTCTACATTATGCTCTCATAAATAAGGGCATCACATCCAAGACTAAGGAGGCTATATCATGTGTCCACAGTGGTAAGGAAAGCCTTCTACATTGTCCATCTCATAAATAAGGGCATCACATCCAGGAGTAATGAGGTTATATCATGTGTCTGAGTTGGTAAGGAAAGACTTCTACATCATGCATTTTATAAATAAGGGCTTCACATCCAAGACAAAGGAGGTTATGTCATGTGTCCACAGTGATAAGGAAAGCCTTCTACATCATGCATCTCATAAATAAGGGAATCACATCCAAGACTAAGGTGGTTATATCATGTGTCCACAGTTTCCTGTTCCAGAGACCTCCTATACTCTGGAATAAACTACCTATCTATATCAAACAAAGCTCCTCATTAGCACTCTTCAAGAAAAATCTTGATGATTGGAGGTTAAATAGGAAATATACACCAGGGTTCACTTCTTTGGCTCTGTTCAAAAGTGGCACAGGAAAATAATTTTCTTGGGTGGCAAAAGCCAGGGTACCCTTTTGGCTCGGCTTGTATAGGCCCTAGGGCCGATAGCCTAGTACCTGCCTATAAAGCTATGTGTCCACAGTGGTAAAGAATGCCTTCTACTGTGTGCATCTCATAAATAAGGGCATCACATCCAAGACTAAGGGGCTTATATCATGTGTCCACAGTGGTAAGGAAAGTCTTTTACATTGTGCATCTCATAAATATGGGCATCACATCAGAGACTAAGGAGGTTATATCATGTGTCCACAGTGGTAAGGAAAGCCATCTACATTGTGGATCTCATAAATAAGGGCATCACATTCAAGACTAAGGAGGTTATATCATGTGTCCATAGTGGTAAGGAAATCCTTCTGCATCATGTATCAAATAAATATGGACATCCCATCCATCTCATCCCAAACTAAGGATGTTATAACTCCTGTGTACTCGACCCTCATCAGATCACTAATAGAGTACAATGTACCTCACCAGACACCTGCAGCAGCCTGACAGACCACAGAGGTTTCACCCCAAGAAAATTCAGGGCCACCAAAACATAACCTGCATGGAAAGACTGAAAGCACTGTCACTGTACTCTGTATCCTACAGGCTGCTGACAGGGGACTTGTGCCTGGCCTATAGAGCAGTCTCTGACCCTCTCCTGATGGATATGCTGCACATCTGCAAATCAAATGGTACAAGAGTCGCTCGCTCTAGGGATCTTAATCTAGCCTGTGACATTAACAGAACATGTGGGAGAGACAGATATGTCTCAAAGGTGCTGCAGAATGTTTTTGTAGCAGCCATGTCGACCGCTACGTCAGAATCAATGCCACCTGCGGAAGTGGGAGACTTAACTTTGTTGATCGATTTGCTTACTCAAAAGGTGGAATCACTAGCACAATGAGTGGATGGAATTATCAGTTCATCACAACCCATGATGGGTGCCAGCCGGCTTACTTCAACACAAACTTTTGAATCTGAGGTGGCCGGTTTTCAACAACCCCTGCTTGTTTTGGCAGAAGTCAAAGGAGTTAATTGCAGTGCGAATACTGTTCCCATGCACCCCAGGACTGATGGGGCAGGGACAGGAGTCTCATCCAATTTGGCTGAAATAGGTCAAAGTAATCGGGGGGATTGCTTCATTTACCAAGCCTGGGTTACAGGAGCAAGACTGAAGTTGTATACACGTCGGTTTGAACCAGTGGTTAAACCACAATAGAGCAGCCTCTGACCCTCTCCTGATGGATATGCTGCACATCTGCAAATCAAATGGTTTTGATTTCTACAATGCAGAAGGGAACCTTGAGCCCGATTCCTGTAGACCCAAAGGCATCAATCTCCCCCAGAGATTGAATGTATTTGATTTGAAACTTATCAAGTTAAGAAAATTGCAGTTGGAGGTCACATATTTCAGAGAATGCCAGCGTTCCAACATTGTACCTAAGGGCCTTCGCTCGTGGCAGTACCCAACTGGGTTAGAAGAAGGCTCATCTTTCCATAAGGACTTGTTCTCACTTTTGATAAACATGGGGCTGAACTTCTGAGTTTAATCAGCAAGCACTATCAGGAAGCAGCTAATTCATTAACAGAGGAGTTATCTAAGTTGGATGATGGGATCAGGAATGATTCCAATTTCTTGAGGTACAGGTATGATTATGACAGAATTTTTACAAGCATTGACCAACAGATAAATAAGATCACAGCCAACAAAGTTAAGAAGCTGCAGAGGGACATTAAAGCATACAAGGAAGGGTTGGCTTATCCAAAAACCCCAAATCCCAAGGCAATTACTTAAGGACAACAGCTATGGCTGGGGGAGATTGGATGGATACCAACCAGCCTAGATCCAATTTGTCCCATCAAGATCAAGATGGTGTAACCCATGGGCACCCGGCTGCACAGAATCAGTCAAGTGCGAGTGATGGGGCAGGTCCACAGGGTACACCTACTAATCTCTCTATAGGTACAGGGAGTTCAAAATTTTGGAACCCAGCCTCTCCAACCCAACAATCACCGGGCAGGAAGAACAGGTACAGAACCAGGAACAGGAGGAACTGAATGGGTTTGAGAACAGTCTTTCAACCATCAGTCATACCCCGATGGAGATAGTTTTTAATACAGGAAAGGATTTTAAAATTTTCAATTATTCAAGTTTTTCTTTCCCCCAATCTTTAGTGGACTTCTTGGCTAAGGGGCTATCCTTTGTGCCTTCATGGAGGGCACATTTGGCCAACACCATCATTGATTTAAAACTCTTTGTGAGAAAACTCAATTTACAGTTATTAATGGGGGAACAGAGGATCTTGAATAATCCGTTCCACATCTCTAGTACTTTCAACCCACCTTTGCATCCGTCCTTAAGCCTTTTTGAGCAGCTATGTGACTTAGACATTCGTTTTTTACTCCATTCCAACCAACCAGTGCCTTTCAACATCAGCAAGGAGGAAAAAGACCTTTTGGACTTATTATGTAATTCCTCAGTTCGGGTTATGCAACTGGACAAAGGTGGTGGCCTGGTGGTCATGGAGGGAGATGATTACATCAATCGAATGGTATCCATTTTGGAATCCAAGGCTTATAAAGAAGTCTCAAGAAACGAGTTGAATGTCAACATAGCTCGAGTGAAGTCTTATTTCAAGGACTTGTTTATTAATGGGGTTACTGATGTGGATGTTTTCAATTACATTACTATTCTGAACCCCCAGAATACCAGTTCTCTTTGGGAATCCGAAGATTCATAAATGTATCCAAAACCCCCCTATGCGCCAACTGGTTAGCACAAGGGGAAGTATCACGTATGCAGCGGCAAAAGTTGTTTGTACAATATTGAAGAAGTATGTATCCAGTGAGGCCTACATATGTAAGGATTCCTGATCATTTTTGGCTAGGGTGGGTCAAATTCCATTCAATGTTGAAAGTCTTTTTCTAACCACCGATGTGGTAGATTTATACTCTTCTATTCCACATGATGTGGCGGTGGAATGGATTCAAGCGATAATGATGTCCAAGCAAGCTCCAGCTAATGAAATTTTGATGATTGGAGAATTGTTGAATATTGTTTTGACATGTAATTTCTTCTCCTTTAATAACCGATGGTATCACCGATTGGTTGGGGTGCCTATTGGGTCCCCTTGCGGGGCCAGTGTCGCCAATTTGGTGATGGCTTTTTGGGAGAAAGAGTTTGTGTTCTCTAATTCTATAATCCAAGAAAAAGCTCTCTTATATACCCAATCTCTGGATGACATTTTTATCATCTTGAAGGGCAATGATGAACTGGCAGAATCTTTAGTTACAAGCTTTAACAGCTCTACTGAATTCCTTAAATTTACCTTGAATTCCCCTGAAGAGAGGATAGCTTACCTGGATGTGGATTTGTATAAGCGCATACCCCAGGGTTGCTACCTAGCTAAAATCCACCAAAAAACCACATTCTCCAATTTTTATTTGCATTTTAACAGTAGCCATCCACTTCACCAGAAGAGATCAATAGTGAAGGGCCAGTTGGTGAGAGCGGCCAGGATGGTATCACAAGATGGTGATTTTTTTGGATGAATGTCTTTTCATTCAGGATATTTTCCTGAATAGGGGTTACCCACGTGGCTTGGTGGCGGAATTATGCAACAAGGTTCATTTGAAGAGAGAAAATGGGATTTATCCCCCTATATTAAGTAATAACAATTCAGAATTATGCCTGGCTTATCCAAAAGCCCAGGTTGACAGCCTTTTTTCCTGTAGTTTCATCGCTTCTTATAATGTCGATGCGGGTGAAATTGTGTCCATCATTAAGAAAAATTGGAGCTTTCTTGTGTCAGATAACCAAATCTCTTCCCAGTTTGGCCAATGACCTAAAGTTGTTTTCAGGAGAGGCTTGAATCTTAAGAAGATTTTAGAAATGAGCACCCAGCCGTTCAATGCTAGATCAGGGATGTTCAAATGCAGTATGTGCAAATACTGCCGGTATATACAAGCGGGTACCTTCTTTATGATTAAAGACTTTACGTTTTACATCAGGGGGAGATTCAACTGCCAAAGTTCCCATGTGGTGTACTTAGCCAAGTGCACTTCATGTCCATTTTTTTATATAGGGAAAATGGACCGGAGATTGCAGGAGCGCCTTTATGAACACTTGTATGCCATCAGGAGGGGAAAATTGGACAATGCCCTGGCCAAACACATTAATGAATGTCCAGAGCATGAATTTAACTTTACAGTTATTGAAAAATTGGTTTCAAACAATAGGGGGGGGGGCCTGAATCTTTGTTGCTTGAACTCAAGGAATTGGTATGACAGTTACAGTTGGATGCCTACCATTTTCCAGGTTTAAACAGTATGTTGTCCATTGCTAGCATGCTGAAATTGAGGAGTTTAAAAAGGTAGACATTACCAGGCAGTGTGAATCGGAATCCTCCATAATAATTTACAATTATTATGTATTATTTATTATTAGTATTTTTTAGTTAATTTTGATGATATCGATCAGTTATGTACTTAAGTGAGTGGGTCGGCTTGGATTGATTTTTATTTCTTAAGGTTAGCCTTTAGATAGAGCTTGTTGATGGTCTATGAGTAAAGAGGATACATATATATTTTTCAGAATATTTTTTCGAGTATTTCTTCAGAGTTTTTGGTATCATTATGGTTGGATGAGCATATATTTGCACTGTGTCAGCTGTTTATAATGTTTTAAATGCTTGTTTAAAATTTTTTTTAGACAAATGCTGGTCAGTTAACTTTTTGTTTTAATTAAAATATTATTATTTTTATAATTTTTAAGACATTTTAGTGTAAGTATAATAGGGACAATGTTAAAAGTTAATTTATAAAGTGATTTTAAATGTTCATGTTATGCAAAGTTTCAGTGTTGACGTCATGTTTTTGTATTTAGTTGACGTCATGTTTTTGTATTTAAATCACTCTAGGAAGTGGCGCATTATTTTAAATTCTAACTTCTGATGAAGTTGGCGAAGTGTCGCTGACGAAAAGCAGGATCGTTCTGTTGCGTAAAATAAATTTTCCAGTGGCTGATCGTATTTACGTGTTATGAAGTGGATTTCTAATTATTTTAGCATTTTGGTGGATCGTTCATCAGGCTCACGTTCTTTTTCCAGAGACAGATATGTCTAAAAGGTGCTGCAGAATCACCAGGGAAATAAATGAAATAAATTGTTCTGAGAAGAAGTTTATTAGGACACCATAAGACATTCATAGGTAGGTTCTAGACTATCTGACTGAAGGCAATTATAAGCCTAGCCGGAATGTGTTGGCTTTTGCCACCCCCTTAGATTAGCTGTCCAGCAGAGCCATTGAAGTGATCCCTGGGGTAAACTTTCTGTTTCCCATCCACTCGTCAAGGTTTCTCTTGAAGACGGTTAGTGAGGAGCTCTGCCTAATGTAGATTGGAATCTTGTTCCAGAGCATGGGAAGTCTCTGGGACAGGAATCTATCCCTCCAGCACATCCTATTTATTGTTGTGGTGAGGATTAGATCCCTGGAGTGTGTGGCTCGAGGGGATATGGTTTTCTTTAGGTGGAGTATGTCCATCAATTCTGGGTGGAACATGGCCTTGTATGTCAGGCAGAGATCACCTCGGAGTGGGCGGTATGCAACAGAGTACAGCTGGAGTTTCTTCAGTCGAGCTGCATAGGGCATCTGCTTGAGGCCAGTGATCCTCTTGGTGAGGTACTTCTGTGGTCTTTCCAGTTGTTGCAGGTGTCTTGTAAGGTTAAATCCACTGTTAGATGTTGACAAAATTCTTCTCAGAACAGCTCATTTAATTTATTCCCATGGTGATTCAGCAGTGCCTTTGTGGTGTGTTTTACTAGTTTTACAGTTTGCTGTATTTTGGGACTATGTTTCCCATTTGTTTGCTTTTCTTAGAGAAAGATATGTCTCCCAGAGATTGCTGCTTCTCTGGAATAAACTCCCAGTTCACATGAAGCAGAGCCCCTCAATAACCCTTTTCAAGCGCAACCTAGACAATTGGATGGGAGACCATAAATTCACCCCGGGGTAGTACGTATGCCCCTCATGAACAGGGGCAGTCGTTGCTGATCATAGACTGCGAATAACAACCATCTAATCAAGGTCAGTTAAGGAACATGGTATAACATGGCTAGGCTTGTAAAGGCCCGAGGACCCTTAGCCTAATAACCTCCTTTTGTTAACATTTACAGTGCATTGGTTACATTTTGGTCAAAATCTAACAGTGGATTTAAGAATACGAACCACTTTTATTATCAAATAGCTAGAAATTGAAAGCAGTAAAGCAGTAGAATTATTAAAACCTGCATCCCTCCTTTTCTTTCTTCCTTTCATTGTTTATTATCAAAGTACCTACCTAAGCTAGTGACTTGTACTCAACATGTCATGTTAAATGTTTATCGCAGTACCTACCTAAGCTAGTGATTTGTACTCACCATGTCACGTTGAATGTTTATTATAGAATTACCTACCTAAGCTAGTGATTTGTACTCACCATGTCACGTTGAATGTTTATTATCGAAGTACCTACCTAAGCTACTGACTTGTACTCAAGATGTCATGTTAAATGTTTATTATCGAAGTACCTACCTAAGCTAGTGACCTGTACTCAACATGTCATGTTAAATGTTATTATCGAAGTACCTACCTAAGCTAGTGATTTGTACTCACCATGTCACATTGAATGTTTATTATCGAAGTACCTACTTATGCTAGTGACTTGTACTCACCATGTCACGTTGAATGTTTATTATCGAAGTACCTACATAAGCTAGTGACTTGTACTCAACATGTCACATTGAATGTTTATTATCGAAGTACCTACATAAGCTAGTGACTTGTACTCAACATGTCACGTTGAATGTTTATTATCGAAGTACCTACCTAAGCTAGTGAACTGTACTCAACATGTCATGTTGAATGTTTATTATCGAAGTACCTACCTATGCTAATGACTTGTACTCAACATGTCATGTTGAATGTTTATCGCAGTACCTACCTATGCTAGTGACTTGTACTCAACATGTCAAGTTGAATGTTTATTAATGAAGTACCTACCTAAGCCAGTGACTTGTACTCAACATGTCATGTTAAATGTTTATTATCGAAGTACCTACCTAAGCTAGTGACTTGTACTCAACATGTCATGTTGAATGTTTATCGAAGTACCTACCTAAGTTAATCACTTGTACTCTACATGTCATGTTGAATGTTTATTATCGAAGTACCTACCTAAGCTAGTGACTTGTACTCAACTTGTCATGTTGAATGTTTTTCAAAGTACCTACCTAAGCTAGTGACTTGTACTCAACGTCATGGTGAATGTTTATTATCGAAGTACCTACCTAAGCTAGTGACTTGTACTCAACATGTCATGTTGAATGTCTATTATCAAAGTACCTACCTAAGCTAGTGACTTGCACTTAACATGTTATGTTGAATGTTCATTATCAAAGTACCTGCCTAAGCTAGTGACTTGTACTCAACATATCATGTTGAATGCTAATTATAGATGTACCTACCTATGCTAGTGATTTGTACTCAACATGTCACACTGAATGTTTATTATCGAATTATCTACTTAAGTTAGTGATTTGTACTCAACAGGTCACATTGAATATTTATTATCGAAGTACCTACCGAAGCTAGTGACTTGTACTCAACATTTCATGTTAAATGTTTATTATCGAAGTACCTACCTAAGCTAGTGACTTGTACTCAACATGTCATGTTAAATGTTTATTATCAAAGTACCTACCTAAGCTAGTGACTTGTACTCAACATGTCACGTTGAATGTTTATTATCGAAGTACCTAACTAAGCTAGTGACTTGTACTCAACATGTCACGTTGAATGTTTATTATCAAAGTACCTACCTAAGCTAGCGATTTGTACTCAACATGTCATATTGAATGTTTATCAAAGTACCTACCTAAACTAGTGACTTGTACTCAACATGTCATGTTGAATGTTTATTATCAAAGTACCTACCTAAGCTAGTGACTTGTACTCATGTCACGTTGAATGTTTATTATCAAAGTACCTACCTAAGCTAATGACTTGTACTCAACATGTCATGTTGAATGTCTATTATCGAAGTACCTACCTAAGCTAGTGACTTGTACTCAACATGTCATGTTGAATGTCTATTATCGAAGTACCTACCTAAGCTAGTGACTTGTACTCGACATGTCATGTTGAATGTCTGTTATCAAAGTACCTACGTAAGCTAGTGACTTGTACTCGACATGTCATGTTGAATGTTTATTATCTAAGTATCTATCTAAGCTAGTGATTTGTACTCAACATGTCATGTTGAATGTTTATTATCGAAGTACCTGCCTAAGCTAGTGACTTTAACTCAACATGTCACATTGAATGTTTATTATTGAATTACCTACCTAAGCTAGTGATTTGTACTCAACATGTCATGTTGAATGTTTATTATCGAAGTACCTACCTAAGCTACTGACTTGTACTCAACATGTCATATTGAATATTTATTATCGTAGTACCTACCTAAGCTAGTGACTTGTACTCAACATGTCATGTTGAATGTTTATTATCAAAGTACCTACCTAAGCTAATGACTTGTACTCAACATGTCAAGTTGAATGTTTATTATCTAAGTACTTACCTAAGCTAGTGACTTGTACTCAACATGTCATGTTGAATGTTTATTATCGAAGTACCTACCTAAGCTAGTGACTTGTACTCAACATGTCATGTTGAATGTTTATCGAAGTACCTACCTATGCTTGTGACATGTACTCAACATGTCATGTTGAATGTTTATCGAAGTACCTACCTAAGCTAGTGACTTGTACTCAACATGTCATGTTGAATGTTTATCGAAGTACCTACCTATGCTTGTGACATGTACTCAACATGTCATGTTGAATGTTTATCGAAGTACCTACCTAAGCTAGTGACTTGTACTCGACATGTCATGTTGAATGTCTGTTATCAAAGTACCTACGTAAGCTAGTGACTTGTACTTGACATGTCATGTTGAATGTTTATTATCTAAGTATCTATCTAAGCTAGTGATTTGTACTCAACATGTCATGTTGAATGTTTATTATCGAAGTACCTGCCTAAGCTAGTGACTTTAACTCAACATGTCACATTGAATGTTTATTATTGAATTACCTACCTAAGCTAGTGATTTGTACTCAACATGTCATGTTGAATGTTTATTATCGAAGTACCTACCTAAGCTACTGACTTGTACTCAACATGTCATATTGAATATTTATTATCTAAGTACTTACCTAAGCTAGTGACTTGTACTCAACATGTCATGTTGAATGTTTATCATCGAAGTACCTACCTAAGCTAGTGACTAATACTCAACATGTCATGTTGAATGTTTATTATCTAAGTACTTACCTAAGCTAGTGACTTGTACTCAACATGTCATGTTGAATGTTTATTATCGAAGTACCTACCTAAGCTAGTGACTTGTACTCAACATGTCATGTTGAATGTTTATCGAAGTACCTACCTATGCTTGTGACATGTACTCAACATGTCATGTTGAATGTTTATCGAAGTACCTACCTAAGCTAGTGACTTGTACTCAACATGTCATGTTGAATGTTTATCACAGTACCTACCTAAGCTAGTGACTTGTACTAACATGTCATGTTGAATGTTTATTGAAATACCCTACCTAAACTAGTGACCTGTACTCAACATGTCATGTTGAATGTTTATTATCGAAATACCTACCTAAGCTCGTGACTTGTACTCAACATGTCATGCTGAATGTTTATTATCGAAGTACCTACTTAAGCAAATGACTTGTACTCAACATGTCATGTTGATTCACAAATAGCTGACGACCTAGAAACAAGACACATATAATGCCATTTGTTTTTAACTTCCTACTTTTTGCAGCAGTTTTCCAAGTGTAGATGATATCTGTAAATGCTGTGGTATATTTATTTTACTGGTGGTTTATGTCTGTTTCTTTGTGGAGTTTCATGTTTCATTTTTTCTAACAAAAAACACCGCATACCACACAACAAAAATGATAAAAAAAAACAAAATAGTGGTCACCAGTAGAGTCTTCTTCCTTCCTCATTAAGTGCAGAACTTCATCAGAAAAAAACTCTAATCAAACAACTGCTTATGTAATCAATCAAGTATCACCGTCTTGTGGTCAATTAGCAAATTGTATGTAATTCTATGTACAATTTAAAACATTTAAAAAAAAAAAAAAACATTCCACTACATATGCCTCAAGTTCAGTCATTATTTATTTATTTGTTTAACATTTGTTTACCAGGAAAGTCTGACTTGGAACGAAGCCAATTTTCAGTGGAAGCCCGGGGAGAAGTGCTCCAGATGCATGTCTTTGTGACATAGGAGGAAACTGGAGTACCCGGAGAAACCCAAATAAATGCAGGGAGGACATGCCACCCCAGCAGAGAATCGAGCCAGAGAACCTTTTGCTGTGAGGTGGCAATGCAATTCCTGTATCACTGTGTCATCCGCATTATAAATTCGTAAAGCATCAACAATAAAAAGAAAAACATACATTACACTTATATACTATCACCTTTAAGCAATAATAAACTGTTAATACAGATTTTTATCATTAACTCCTGGCTTGTTTGTTGCATTTAATAGGAATTCCCAGTATAATTCCTTTATTTCCAATTGTGTATGTATCCCAGTTCCCTTTCCTAGCAAAAGGGGGAACCTTCTCTAACATAAAAAATATGTTTTTTTTTTTTTAATTCTGACATTCAAAATGCTTACTCAAGGTATTGAAATTGATTCCTCTAGAGACTGCACAAACATGCTGACATCTTTTTCTGTGAGCATTTCCAGTTTTGCTGACATAAAACACTATAGGTCAAATATTGGGTGAGACGTACTACCCCATTGGCACTATTTAGTGCTTTTACCTTAGGGTAGGTAGAAAGTGCAAAATGTATTCCCTCAAAAATAAATCTACATCAATTGCAACTTCCACATTTCATCATTCATTTATTAGGTATACAATTTTTCACCTGCTTATGTTGTCCTTTTTCCAACAACCTTTTCAAATTATATGCATTTTTGTGAACCAAACATGATCCTTCTAAAAAGAATGAAGGCCCTGGGGATCAATTACACTTCTCCAATTATTTTCTAAAATGTTTCTAACGTCCCTGATAGCACTGCTATACTCACACACCATGGCTTCACAATATTTTTTCCCCTTTGTGTTATTATTACTTTTCCACTCAGTTACTTTTAGTAAAGTTTTAACTTTTCAGAAAACAATAACATCTGAAATGTACAGAATTACATAACCAAAAAAAATCAATAGAAAAAAGGAATATTAAAAAGCAACAAAAACAATTATTTACAAAAAATGTCAAAAAGTAATAATTATTTAAGTATTAACAACTGTTTATCTCGCAGTTCTTTAAAATAGCATTATTACTTTGATGTTATTAATAAATAAGACCCATATTCAAAACTGATTCTGGTCTTCCAGAAGTTATTTGTTTCATAAACTCCTTTATCAATTCAGAGGGATACAGTCTGTCACTAAACATCTTACTAAAATGATTCCATTCCTATAAAAAGATGTTATCATCTGATATTAACAGTGACAGCTAATCATTTGTCCCTTCTAGACATTTGTTTTCTGACACTGTGGATGATAACTGTCATAATGTAACACAGAATTAGGATGTGTTTCCTTTCTATAAATAGTGTACGTAAATGTTTTAGTATCCCTATTCTTAACATCAAAAAAGCAAATTCACTGTGCATTAAACTCTCCCTTAATGACAAAAAACTGGTTGATTTGTTTATATATTGCAAAAAAAAAAATCAATAAGTGTACATTTGTCTCCAGACCATGAAATAAAAATATCATCAAGAAAATAAATGTATAGATTAAGACAGAAAATCTGGAAGAAAAAAACATCTCTCAGCACCACAGCACAATATTAACAAACACAAGGGCAGACGAAGCTGCTATTGCTACTCCTGTAATTTGTTTAAAAAAATAATTTTCAAAAAAATATGAAGCTGCTTGACAAACCAATCTCCACATTTTGTACCCATGTTTATAGACACCTGTTTGAAATCAATGCCCTGTGATAAAACTTCATTGAACCGTTTTAGACCAATGTCACATGAAATGACTAAAAAGAGCTTTAACATCAACTACTAAATGAGGCAAGGTATCATCATATTCAACATTGTGTACTTTCAAAAAATCTCGTGTCTCTTTCAACACAAATGTTTTGTTATGAAGAAATTCTTTTAAAAAAATCCACAGATTTAGCAACTGGTCCAGTTTTAGATCCAGCAGTTGCAACAACAGGCCATAATGTTATTTCATTATATAATCATTTTTTTATCATTAGACTTGTTTGATGAAGCTCAGTAGTTAATGATTAAAAGGTGCTTATTTTTATTAAAATCCTTTAACTCTTTCTGGCGGCCACTTTTTTTTCATTTTTTTCTGTTAAAGTGTAAATGAGACTGAATTACATTCTCACAAAAAGCTTTAGGCAAGAAATTAATAAAATATAATGTTTGATGTGAGAAAAAACATATACCAGATATTATGACATTATATATTACATTATGACAGAGTTTAGAGATAACATAGCCTATGTCTGCCAAACTCATTGCAATGTTATCACTGAAATCAAAAGAATATTTGATTGGTTTTATCAGCTTCTAAAGTTACAACTACATCTACAGAAACACATTTTGCACATCAGCCTTTCTTTCCTAAAGGTCATATTCATCATCTGTGTATCGTGACATGCTTGCTTATAAAGGTCTTCGTCCTGTACTGTGTTTAACGTCTTTAACTAACCACGCCCTGTGTTGTGCATAGTGTATAAAACTTCCTAATCTCACCACTATCCATACTATTTTATTGGTGTCCATGCTCTGACTCTATGAAAAATTGTACAAAATTATGTTTTTGTAACACATTTGTATTCTCCCAGAATAAAAATCTGAAACTGCTTAATTGTGTCCGCCATTGTACTTCAGCTAAACAACAACAAAATAAATCCTAATCAGATTTTTCTTCAGCAGTGTGTAGTATACCGACCTAATTATCTGAAACATTTATATCTGCAGATAAGAGCCTTTTGTAATTTATGTTTACATTGCAGATTATTCCGGCATGCTGGTGTTAGTTTTAAAATAGTTTTACATCAATTATACTTCCAAAAGAAGTTCCTGTAAGTGTTAGGCTGTTGGCATTTGTGGTTTTCAAACAGTATAACATGGTCCTCAGGGTAGCAAGCCTGCTGTTTTCTAAGCTTGGTTAATAATTTGGGCAATAAATTTGTGTCTGTTGCTGGAACAGACAGCCATTTAGCTTTTTCAGTGGCACAATGTAGTTGGTTTTTGGGTCAGTTTTGTGAGCATAGTTTATAGCAATGTAAAATAACCAGACTGGGATCGACGTCATGCAATGACTTTAATGGAAAAATGGACAGTCAGTAATCCAAAGAACAAAAACAGAAATCTCTAAGCGCTTTCACCCGTATATACCAAGGGCATCATCAGAGTAAATTCACAACCTTTTCCAACCTCTTTTATAGCTAGTTTATAGCAATGACTGGGAACACATAGTTTTGGTAAGAATACATTCTTTTATAGAGACTGTCTTGCCTCTAGTGATAGTAAGTGCGAGCTGCTATATGCATGTTTGATTTGACTAACTATCTTGTCTGAATTATTTTCACTGTGGCATTTAAAAGACACAACTGTATAGGTTTGCTTAGGAAGTGTTCGTGAGTCTCAGAGGTTTAGCAAGGTATGTGCTGTAAACTTTTAACTTTAGACCATGCCAGAAAGTCAAAAGTAATGGACCAGCACTAGCTGAAAGATTAAATAATAGTTAATATTAAGAACATAAGGATATAGAAGTACCCTGAAAACAAAGGGTATAGAATGGAATAATTCATTCTAGCAGAAGTGGTACAAGCTACAGGGTCCAATCACTTTCCAAGTAAAGGGCTGGTCAGGGTTCCATACTGGCAGTTTCTACATATAACTAGCTAAGTATTAGATATCAGAGACTAAAAACTTAACCAACTGAAAAAATACAAAGGGAATAATGAAATAGTTGATAAGTATTGATAAATACTCAGTGACCTCAGTAGGATGGTGATAAATAAAAATACCTAGACTCTGTGACTGATACACGTATTACTCACAGGCCTTTCTCTGTGTACACTATTA